>NC_058340.1:50880907-51183937 GCF_905475395.1 Chrysoperla carnea | reverse complement strand
AATTGAATAATTCTCCATCATCGACTAGACTAGAATCAAGGTTCAAGAGTAAAATAAGTAATATGTTTTGTGAGAAATCAATCAATTAAAAATAATTATAAAATAATATAAACGTAATAAATAAAAAAACACTATAAACTACTCATGTAATATGTTTTTAATTTCAAATATTTATTAATAACGTTATGAAATTAACACATTTTCTTATAATACCTTATTTGTACCTTTAACTTAAAACATTACACCGACTGTGACTGATTCTGTGTTGTCTGTGGTGACTGCGTTGTGAATGTAAAATATCAATTTAAAATACCTACCGAATGTTTGTTCATTTTGATTTTATATTAAAAAATTTTCAATTCAAAGTTTCACAAAAATACATGGTTTAGGTATTACATATTATTATTATTATTATCATGGAATTTTAAAATAAAAATCATATAAATATGCAATGAATTTTTAAATATGTGAACAAAATCAAGTTTTCAATATATCTATCTATTATGAGACATAACTTACATAAATTATAACTATAAATTAAAAATTATCTTTTAAAAAACCAGTTAGCACTGAGTACTTTGTGTATGTACTTACATTGCAGGCTGCATTATGCGCTGTATGTATAGGGGCTCTATCAAATTATTCTATTATATTATTCAGGTTAATTGTATTTTTAGGATTCCGTCTTCCGATCGAAAAACGGAACCCTTAACTTTTTCCGAATCTCTTTGTCCAAAACAACTTAATGTTTTCGTACTAATGCAATTTCTGATTTATATGTATCCGTTTCAGGGAGCAGTTTAACTTGAATTCTAATTTAGAAGATAAAGGGTGGTTGGCAATAAGAGAGATGAACTGCGCCTCGAAAAACTCCAAGATTCCATTTTAGGTATGAATGTTCGGATCATTATAAATAAAATATCATTTATTTATTCAAAAAGTCGAATATGATCAAAATATGGCATTAAATGGTCAAAGCAGGGACATAACTGAAGAGAAGAAGTACAAAAATTCAACTAGAGGGCTCAAAATTGGTAATCTACACTCCAAAAAACATAAAAACCAAAGGTCTCCTCTCGAATAAAGTCTGGTTTGCATACAGGTCATAAAAACAACGTCTTGATAAAACTGTATGAATTCGTTTGATATAACTTTATTTTTTACTATTCGCTCTGTGCATGGGTTTTATTTTAGGCATTTGCCATAGAAATGGCACACTACTTTGTAAATATAATTGTATGAATGGACATATAAATCTATGGATTGTATATATGGCTTACATTGAAAATTCTAAATTATTTTCGGACAAATTTAAATATACATTTAAAATTCACAATTCACAATTTCTAATAGGGTTAACAATTGGAACTCATTGTTATTTTTCAGTAATTTTAATTTGACATTTACTATACCATTTACAAGTAAACAATTGAAAATTAGTCAAAGCAACCTCCTTTATGGCCATAATTATCGACTGGAATCGAGCAATTTTATCTTTATGTATAATTTGAGCCAATGTGTACTTCAAAACTTTATTTTAACTGGACAGTGCTACGCCTTTTCGCTCAAAGAAAAAATAAGATCATAGGTAAGTACCTCTAAAAAAGGAGAATTTTTTTTTTAGAATTAGAAAAATTTTCAATTATGAATAGGTCCTTTAGGAACAAAAAATGACTTGAATAATGTAAAACGCGGGGCCAACTTGAAATTTCTTTTCATTATTATAGGGCCAAAAACCTGCTTATTGGCATACAAATATATATTTTATTATAATTTTAAAATGCATATTTTGAAAAATATTAACGAAAATTTATAAACTTGGTTATTCTGTCTCTTTCATTATCGATAAGAATAACATAGGTCTTATTCAAGCCTTCAAGAAAGCATTAACGAAATTTGTAAGCTTTTAAATTGTTGGGTAAACGCAATATATTCCTAAAAATCGCAGTCACAAATCTTCAATTCATCAGACTTAGCCTGTTTACTGAAAATAAATGCAGCAGTTCATGCCAGAACCCTCTCCATGTGAGTTTTGCCCGCGCTTAACCGATTTTTTTTTTACAATGTAAATACGATTTTATTATACCTATTTTAAGAAGAAGTCATATCGAGATATGAATATGGAAAATTATTTTTTATCCTAATGTAGAATGTCTCATCAAGGTTTAAAATTGCTTTCAACTTCTTGATTTATCCAGCAATTACACACAGGGGTTCATATTTACGCCCAAATTAGGATTATACGACTATCAGAACAATTTTATAAAATACATGTACGGATAAAGATCTGATTTTGTAATTTAATTAATCAGAAAGTAAATGTGAGAAAGAGCTGATAATTATCTAGCTTTTGTGAACGTCTATAATCCATAATCAATAAATACAGTACACCGGTACTGTATTTTTATTTATTATGAATGATAGTACGTTTAATCTTTAATTGCTTCATAATTTTTACTTGGTAAAGTTTATTCACTCAAAAATTCCAATTTTGAACAAATCTTTATCCTGATTCCAAAAATACTAAACTTTTTGTGGGTATCACTATGCCAGTATCGGTGTGAACGCCATACTATGTACTATATTGAAGAAACAGTAACATTAGAAAAAGTTATGGAAGAAGAATCAATGCAGTATGGGTGTCAAGCCCATATTAGCTGACATTAGCCCCAATACTTCTGGTGGATAGCCCTATTGAATACTGTAATATTACTTATGCCAACATAGATACTATAATATCTGTCTCTATATATATCATACCAGCATTGTAGTAAACGCCGGGCATTTCTTAACGTGTATCATCAAATTACTCCCAATCAAAATACCTTCAACGCTAAAATTTCACACACAAATGAAGCATGTCTATCTTGACGGTCCAGCCGGAAGTGAGCTCAATAAAAAGAAAGAAATATTTCGGGCTTTTTGGTGAAACTCTAACCAATAGCATAGCAAGTGATCATTTCCTTCCCCTCGTTATTGCATCATATCGTCTTTACTGTACAGGCTTTTCTACTTTTTTTGCTGAGGTAATTTCCGGTTTGATGTAAATATGTGGTTTTCTTTAGCTTTCGATCGATGAAAATAGTAAGACTTTTCACTCTAACAGGGGGACTCACTTTTTCCGAATTTTGCTAGTTCGCCTGTTTTGTGTTACATTTGACTTTCTATTCCCAAAAACTCAATACATGATGGTTATAACATAAGGATTCATTATAACGCCTACAACTATTTACCCACCATCTTTTTCGATGATGGCTTTACTATCTAATTAGCTTTATAGATTGAGATATTCCATGTTGCTCTTTTTTAACTCTAGATTTTGGAACTATGTTCCTTATCGCATGATATTTGTTTACTGGTTGGGCAGTTAAAACCAAATAAACTGCATCCGACACCAAAAACCAACATCTAGATTACCTAGGACACTAAAATTTTTCGAAGTTTCCATGAATCTTGAGAAAATGCAAAAATCTCTTATAACTGCCAATTTGTATTTTTTACCAAAATTTTATATTTTATCATTTAAAAAAATTGAGTAGTGAAAGTTATCAGAAGTTAAAGAAAATAGAGATAATTAAAGTAAGTACAATGCAATTTTTATGTTATGTCATAATAAATATCCTAATCAAACCAAACGTAATGTACTCACATATTGGGGTGACTACTAAATCTTTACTTTACTTTTAAGAAAAATATCTTGAAATAAAAAAAGAATTAAGCGCTACATTTATTATGTACCAAGGTACGAAAGGAATATAGTTCCTACCGGGTGTCGCACGACATCTCTCGTTCTTTTTTTAATTTCAGGTTTTTATTAATATAGATTTGAGATTTTATCATTTTGATACTACTAACGAATAACACTTGATCCGCTTATTGAAGCGTTTCGAAGTTTAAAGTTCACACACTTGACCCAAGTGGTTTGATTTCTTATAACATTTTTTTTAAACAAGATATAAATTCCTCACCTTATAAAGTCTTCTCCATCAACAAATGTTAAATTTTTATACCATTATAAAAATCAATTACAATTAAAATAGTTATTTGATTTGATCTATATTGTTTGAAAAATAATTGAAAATTATTGGCAATGGTTAGTAAATATAATAGAAAGTTTATTGAAAAAAAAAATGGTAACCTAATGTCTGTGAATGTTAAATCATTAACACAAAATTAATTATGAATAGAATCATTTATTTAATCCGGATTAGAATCAAAATCAAATATTTGATTTTCAACTCTATGATAGAAAGAGTTATTGATTTTACCCTGAAAAATCAAAATATAATATTTTATATTTCGATATCTTAGATTCACGAGGAATTTAATCCTTTGGGCATATGTCTATCCATTTTTCTGTACGATTTTCTATAGATAAATCATTACTGGAAAAATATCTAATAAGTAAAAGTACTTAAATTTAGGCACAAAACTTGAAAAGCCCCAGACAAATTTTTGGAGTACAGAACCCTAAACTCGCACTTGAAACATATCTAAGATAACTCTTCATTAAATTATCTTTTCTTAAGAGCTTACTCCAAACTGAACCGATTTTGAGGATCATATCCAATTTAATATTTTGTACGTTTAAATATCGTCAGCAGGGTCTGTTACAGGGTCATTGTTAATCACAGACAGAGCTGAAATTAATAAATTTTCCACAGGCTTTATAATTACTTTGCTGTAGTCTTCACTTCTCACCATCATTTTAGCAAAAAAAAACCACCCCACGGCTTCTCTAGTGCGACCCTTCAGATTCACATGAATAACTTCCCAGTATGATAAAGAGTAAATTTCCTTTCGGCTGGGAAGTTAAAAAAAACACTCACTTTTAAAGGTTAACTAGGCAGCTAGATTCCTTTGCAGGTATTCTTCTACTTGGCTTGATGCTCAATCCTGTTCTGATCACAACATTGTAGACCTCATTACCTATCAACGCTGAAACTTCCTAACTTAATTATCCGACATGACGGACCGACATCTAGGCTCATCAAATTGTAAAAGTCCGATCTTACATATCAGTCACGTGAGCCGTTATCGGGTGTAGATATAAAACTCACTAGTCTGACTGGATTACTAGAATGTCCGGATTAACTGAGATTGTATAAATAAATTCTTGATTAATAAAATTAGACATTTTTGAGTGAATAAACTCTCACTGACGTAGGAAGAGATGAAAAAAGCGCAGACGGAAGGTGTCGGATTACTTGACGCTTCGAAATACTGAATGCGTGGAATTAACAAGACTTTAGTAAGAATAATAATCCTCAATATCGTGAATTTTGCTACAAGTAAGACCCTGAAATCGATTTCAGATCTAACATGATTACCCAACGCCTCCCATATATAAATTCTTTGACGGTCTTGCCCAGATCAACTGGAAAGTAAGTAGCCAACATTATAAATTTTATGAATGTAAAACTCCATTATTATGTGGCCTCTAAAGATCATATACAGCAAGGTTTGTCTATTTTTTTGTTACCTATTGATTGGTATTCTAATTTAAATATTTAAATTTATTTACTTTTTTCTGATAATCGTGTAGTAAGTATGATTAAATCTTTTATGACATTCATGATAATATCTCTGGTATTTTTTTATTGCTTCAATAAATTTTGAAAAGTTGATAGACATTTTGATGAATACTATATTTAAATCGCTTAGCTGTTTAGATGCAGACGAGTTTTGGATATTATGGAATCATTCAATTTACATTTATAAGTATTCATTAGCACAGAATCGATTTTAAACCACAAAACCACTATAAAATAAAAACATAGGTATCTGGTTCGGATATGGTAAATAGGACTTGGATTTTATTACCTTAGTCGGTATGAATGGCCGTTTACTATTTGTTTATGTCATTTGTCATTTATTATCCGTAAATTCTCGTGAAATTGGAGAAATTAAGATTTACGAACAAACAAACAACAGACAATTGAGTTAATTATTGAAATACCATGTATAGACAGTGTTGATTACGCAATAGTTTGTTTTTTACTTCATGTAAGTAAATAAAGATAGTCACTCTTAGATAGTCACACACATAACTGATATTTCCATATAAAGCATACTAATGTTCTTATCTAACTTGCGCCGTCACGGATAAGCAGTGATGTTTAGGAAAAAAATGTTTCAACATTTTGAACCTTTAAAACTTTTGTTCTATCTCTAACGGTTTACAAGATGGGTCCTACGGTCCCAAGATCCAATTGACCTATGTTACTCATTTTCAACTTCACTTTTTACGTCCTGAAAATGCTATAAAAATTTCAGCTTGAAATATCTTATCGTTTTTGAGCTATCGTGTTGGCAGACGGATAACCGGAAATGGTCTACTTAGGTGATTTTATGAACTTCTATACCAAAATTTTGTTCGTAGCATTAATATTTTTAAGTGTTACAAACTTAGGACTAAACTTAGAATACCTTGATATATCTCATATATACATAATATAAAACGAAAAATATTATTTTCTTAAGGCATACAGTGAGTAATCAAACCTCACCTCAAATTTAACTAACTCTAATGTTTTTTTAGTAATTAGGAAGCTAAATTTAAAATTTTATGAACAATTCACGAATAAAGAAAAATTTTCGGTATAAATATTTTAAAAAAATTGGAGAAATTGTTTTATCTTAATCTATAAGCTCATAATGAAGTGAAATTTTTATAATTTTCTTTGTCTGTATTTAGGATAGATTTATGGAAATCAACATAAATTAAACACTTGCGAGCTTTTTCTTTTTTTTAAGAAAAGTGCATTTATCAATCATCCAAAATACAGACAAAGAATTTAACTTTATTATGAGCTTTCAGGCTAAGATAAAAGCATTTTCTCCAATGCCAATAGCGGAGCCTCTAATAACTGTCTTCATTGATTCGTGAAATTTTATGAAATGTTCATTTAATTTATTATATATGTATAACAGGTCTAGGACCAAGCGTAGTTTTTAGAATAGTCTATTCAAAACGACTGGCAATTTTAAGTTGCTTATTACCCTAATCACTAATACTTCACTCTACAATTTTTTTTTTATTCGAAAAATTATACTTAAATTTTTTTTTTTCGCGAGATGTAATTATTTCAAGTTATACAAAAATTTGTAGGGTCTTATGAGTCTCTTTGTTCAATAACTCCGGAAATGGAGAGTTTATAAAAAATCAACTAACTTGAGCTTTCAAAAAAAGTATTTTAATACAAAGAACGAAGTCTCAAGCGTACATTTGAACAAAAAAATGATTTACCATATACATTCTTTTTAATTAATTTGGTAATATTATCATACTGAACTCTGGAGAATTTATATATGAAACTTAACACTCGCCTTTATTACCTTTCAAGCGAAACAAAAAAAAATCGGTTCATCCGTTTAGGCGTTACGATGCCACAGGCAGACACACAGACAGATGCACACACGTAGCGGTCAAACTTATAACACCCTTTTTTTAGTTCGGGGGTTAAAAAGGTTGTAAGGCTCGACTTTAACAACAGACCCTCAAATTTCAGCCGTTTGGAAATCACTGTCAAATATTACACCTGGCCCCCGACCAATTATCTTGATCAATTTTTCAACATTGTTTAATATTTAAATTGGCTATAAAATAATTTATTCTTGTTGTCTTGTCTCTTATCAAGTTTGATTTGATTTTAAGCTACTTTTTTTTTCTTCAAAACAACTAATAAATAATATCAGATATAAATAAATTTGCAGAAATATAATAAGAGAGCAGAGTAGAGTTAGTAAATCGATAAGTAATGTAGTAAGATCAGATCAATTCATCATTTTATATTGAATGTACTCTCATTTATCATTTATTCATTATGTTTCATCTATTAAATTCTTAGTAGTTAATAATAAATGACAACCTGTATTTTATTTTAATTCATCATATTTAATTGAATATTTTATTTGAGATATTCACTCACTTACATATAAAAATTTTAGTACGAGAACCAAAAGCTACTCGTGTTTTAACTCTTGAATAATACTAAAGTTTATAGAGTAATAGCCAGCGCTTGCCAGACATACGTTAAAGTATAAAAGCTGAAATTTTTTTTGCGTATTCTTACTGGTGTAGGGACCAATCTTTGGGGGCTACAAACCTTGACTAACGGTTCCTTCGGTAGGTAGCAGGTAATCAGGGGCGCAGTACCCGAACTCTCTCACGTTAAAGTATAACAGCTGAAATTCACACAGAGTAGAGTGTTCAAATGACCATTTTAAGTCAATATTGAAAAAGACATACAATAATAGACAATCCGCTCAAGTTGTATACACAATTTTATTATGTAAGCGAGAATAGTTCTGTCTACCCGATTTTGACTTACATAAGCACATTTTTGCACGCAATTAGTGGTAATTTAAGTGCAATAAGTAAATTTGACGCACGTAAATTCGCTATTTGTTTACGTAAAATAGTGTAACGATAAAATAGACTTCACAGAACTTTTCACTTTAATATCCGCTGACTTAGCTATGATTGTTCCATTACATTATTCCAACTCCGATATTCAAAATATTCTCTATATGTTTTTAAATATTCTCGTATAAAAAACAGAATTTTTTATCAACATTGATTCAGGTACTCTCTTCCGATAAGCTCCTGTGTCTTTTGCAAAATCATGATAGTGTGTTCTTTATAAGAAATCATCTTCATGTCAATATCAATTAAGGTAGTCTTAACTTTTAAACGTTTAATATTTTATTTTTATTGATTTAAATTGAAAGTATTTTGTTACTGGTATATATACTTTTATCTTTTAGCTTTTGTAATATAATAAAGAATTAACTCAAATTTTCTCTTTAATATAAATAATATAAAATTGAAATAATTATAATTTGCCGTGTAAAATACAACAGTTAATTCGTTTATTATGGTGTAATAAATGGCTCGCAATTAAAACCTTTAAAAATATTTGGGTTATGAATAGTAGTATAATTATTTTATATACATAAAACTGTACGTATATTATATACTACTAATTAATTATTTATAAGGTCAACTTTTAAATCACTTAGCCCAGGCCAGAGCAGACACGAATTTAAGCTGTTTAGATCGCAGAAACGATTTTTTTTTGTCTATGATTGAGCCCAAAAAGGATTTGATTTAACCAACTTGATTTAAAATGTTTAAAATATTGAGGAATGCTTAGTATCAACTTTTATTATATTGATAAAATTATAAATCAAAATAATAAACTGAATCAATTCGGGAAAAATTCTGTCAGAAAGAAAAACATTCTGCTTATATTACATAAAAAAATTGGCATTTTTATAAATCATTCAATCACGTTTGTACTTCATAATCTTAGTGAATTTTCTTAATAAGAAGAAAATTCTGAATTATTATTAGGTATAACACATAAACTCGTTGACTTCAAAATTTACATAAAAGAAAAAAATTATTTCTGATGTTAGCTCTATTTATTCGAAAAATTTACTATTAAATTGAAATCTTCTAGGCACGTTAGACGATGTAAACTCTATCAAATATTATTTAATAAATGTATAATAAATAATATTTGTTAGGATAAACCTTATAGTACCGGCAAAATCCGTCATTGACATGATTAATTTTCGCATGGGAAATTTTTTCATGATCTCGTTTAAAACCTGAACGCAAAAGCGCAGGTGGGTTACCTGGTAGGATATTGTTTAAACTGATTTTCACAAATAAGTAATATAGACCGAATCACTTCGGACAAAATTTTATCATATAATTTTGGTCAAAGTTAACAAAAAATATGATTTGACATCTCTCCAGTTTTACGATTTTTATCCCTCAAAAACTGTATCAAAATATCTGATTTTTGTATGAAATTTTTATTTGTAGTGTAAAGCTTACTCAACAACTCTCGCAAAAGAAAGAGTTGTTGCTTAAGAAAGCGCCCAAAAAATCACCCAAAAATATCGATTTTCTGTTCTATTCTTGCTATAAAGATCGAATTTTCACCAATCGACTCCAAATAAAAGAATGTTTTGATTGTTAGAAGACTGTAAAAATTATATTGTCTGCCTGAAAATTTACAAACTGGTCGAAATACTACCAACTTAGAATATAAAATATCTTAAAATTAACATAAAAATGTAGGTACTTACCCTATTTTGAAAAGCACGTCGAAACACTTCTCGAGAAAATTTTCCAGTTGACTCTTCTTGATGCAATATTTCCGAACAATGTTTCAATAACGCAGTATGCATACGATCACGTATGCTTTCCTCTTCCATGCTAGAAATAGGTGGTGGTTTAGCAACCACTGTTGTTACCGGTACAACTTCTGTCGTACTAACATTATTATCCATAATTTGATCATGTTTCGATGTAGTCGGTGTTTCACAATTATTCAAATCGTATCGATGAAAATCGCCCGTATCCAAAGAAACATACGGTTCTTCATCAACAGTTTCTACTTGTTTTGTTAAATGTGGATGAACACCATTATTTAGTTTTTGTTCGTTATTAGGAGGTAAATCCTGATGATTCATAGCACCTCCTGGGTCTTGTTGATGACGCGCCTCTTGGGACATTGTTCAAAGTCATTCAATACACAATAAATTAAACGGTGTTTTATTTTAACAAGTTATTAACTTTATTTTTTTGTTTATTATAAACATTTATTTTGCATTTGCATTTGTATTTTTATTTGAAGGTAATCTGAAATTAGTATAAATTTAAACTTATATAAATAAATAAATTATTTATTATGGATGAACGAGCGCCAGAGCAGTTTTGGATAAAAGCACGATTTGTTTTTATATGAAGTTGGACTAGATTTAAATAATTCTGAAAATTTTAGGGGGCATTGCCCGATTATTTAAGTAAGCAAATTACTTCAAAAGTAGGCATATCTAACATTGGTCTAATGGGAAAACGGTAGATGGATATGTTTTCATAGATTTCTCCAAAACTAGTCGGTGGAAATTAAAAAAAAACTATTTAAATTAAAGTTAAAGCCCTAATAAGTTATGGAAAGCAAAACCCGTGGTGTCCGGCTAATTAAGAATGTATGAGCAAGAAAGTAGGGACACAAAGTAAACAAAATATATAGTTTCAATTTTGAAGGTGAATTATGGTATAATTGACAATATAAGACGTAAAGTAAGAATCAAATTTTTCGATATCTGGAGTAATTTTCAAAATATCGAAAATAGAAAATTAATTATTTAGCTTCGATATTTCGAAACCAAAGCTTATTTTTCGTCTACATTCGTGAAGTTATAGCAAAATTCATCATCAAAGTTGAAATTAAGGTACAAAAAATTCCAACCACAAATCTAAACTTTCCTTGGCGCACGTACTACCAATGAATATCATTAAGCTTAACCAAACAACAATTCTACGGCTCCAAAATTTTCGTAGATAAAAAAAGTTTTTAGGCAACAAATGCTACTCCTAACTCTATATATTAGCTGCGTTTTATGTTATTGCCAAAAATAACCTTGCACAAATCATATAGAATTTGCATTTCTGTCAAATTTGTTGCACAAGCTTTGAGAATAATTAAAACTAAATGAAAATTTCATGTAATTTGCGCAGGGTTCATTAATATGAGAATCCTTTCACCAATATAAGAAAAAATTTAATGTAAACATATATTTTCAAAAGCATTAAAGATGGTGAAGTTTTGAAGTTTTTAAACAATAATTATATTGTTTAATTTTTAGTTTTATTGTCTCAAAAAACAAGTTATTTGTTTGTGTCAAATCATTGTGTATTAATTACTATTTATAAGAATTAATATCGAATAATCTTTAACCGCCCAATCTTATTTGTGATATTCGTTTAATAATATTAAAACTATATTTCTTAAAAAATTTTATAATTAACTTTTTTATACTTTTGAGATTATCATTTATCATATCTTAATTATCATGATTGTCATAATGTTGAAGACAATAATTATATAATTAATGGCTATATTAGTGCATATCATGACGAATAGTTCATAATCATCAAACAACATGAGGTGAAGATATTTCACAGTTTTAATTACAAACTCTTTAATTAAGGATTAATAACCATTTTTCTGAATATTTTGTAATTTATTGAATGATACAAATGAGGACTGCCTGGTCATCATGGAAAAACTTTTGCATTCTACTTTAGATTACAATTCCAATTAAACTCCACAGAATGCATGAAATAAAAATTTAGGGGAAGGTGTCCTATTGCGATTCCCCTAAGAAAAAATGTCTATAGCCAAACTATTCAAGATATGTATAACGTCAAAATATTTTTGGTTTCTTTATTCAAGTGTTGCAATATTGGCATGCTAATTTATTTTGATTTGTTCAAATTTTTTTTAACTATTCAATATTTCTCAAAATGGATCATTTTATTGATCTTGTTAGAATAGGTGAGTAAAGAGATCCCATTGCATTTTTTACAACAGTTCAAATAAAATAAGCATTGTTCTTTTACATCAATGATTAGTTAAAAACAAAATCACTGGTCAAACTAACCCAAAAAAAGAAATTTTACGTTGAAATTTATCTTACCACACACCATAAGCAGTAAAATGTGTCAATTTGTTAATAAACAATAAATTATTAAGTTAATAAAACGATCAATGTTAAAGTTCACTTACAAGATTAGTAATTAGGCAACTTGTATGATGTAAATATTAAGTGTTTGTCAAATAATCGAAAACTATTATACATGTATAACGTATACGTAATTCAAGTTGACTATTTATTAATTTTGTAAGTCAATTTTAACATTAACCGTTTTATCGCCTAATAATAAATAAAAACATTTTCACTACTAACTCATGCGTTACTAATGATATTTGACACCTAAGAAACATCTACCGTGAGGTTTTAGCAAAATACGAGCCGTTTCTTTCATTTCCATTTATTTCTAACATCTTTAACTGTACTATACGTTAATGTTCTTTAGAAAAACAAAATAAAGAAATTTCCTAAAATAGCATTATTAACAAATTGTTTTTAAGGTGAGAGTTTTTAAAAACATGTGAATGATGCTTTTGATAAAATTCCTTAAGATGGTAAATAAAAATGTCAAATAATAATTTTACATCTTTTTATTAACCAATCATACATGTATAAGTAATAATAACATAGATATTATAATAGTAATTAAGTTTCTTCATACACTAAACAATTATTCTTTTCATTCCATTTATTCATAGTTCTCTCTACTCAGCTTCCGAATTTCATTTTTCAGACTAATTTTAATTAATTAATCTTTTTTAATAAGAGGCATATATTTTAAAGTTTCTTAGTTTAGTTTTCTCTAAACTATATTTAAGATTAAATTACACACAAATTCAGTAGGATTAACACCGTCCGATTCCCAGATTTAGCTCTGTAGAAATAGTAATAGTAATTAAACCATGTGCATATGAAATATATCAAGGTATACTAAGGTTTGTCCAAAGTTTGTAACGATGAAAAATATTGCCGTTAAATTTTGATATAGGTGTTCATAAAATCACCTAATTAGTCCATTTTCGGTTGCCTGTCTGCCGACACGATAGCTCAAAAACGAAAGAAGAAAGCTAGCTGAATTTTTTATAGCGTGCTCAGGTCATAAAAATTGAAGTCGAGTTCGTAAATGAGCAACATAGGTCAATTGGCTCTTGTATTCTATAAACCCTTAGAGATAGAACAAAAGTAAAAAATCTAAAAAATTAACAACTTTTATTTGAAACATTTTTTCGTAAATATCACTGTTTACCCGTGAGAGTGCAAATTATATAGTATGTATTATATAAAAAAATGTATTTTTTAAATTAAATTTATTCGACCAGTGAGTGTACTGCTGTTTCTATGATCATCATTTTGAACCATAAATTAAAGATTTCTATAAAAATTTAAAATAGTAAATGCAAAATAATTCATGGCCATCTTTTCTCACATGCCATCAGTGGTTTTTACTTTTAAGCCCAGGTATCAACGAGTATCAAGCTAGTTATTTATAGTTTTTAAGAAAAACAAAATACTTTAAAATGCTATTGTCCAGTCAGCAAAAATTATTTTAAAATAATTTTAATATTTATTTTATACTGTAAAACAAACATTCGTTTGACCTTTATTATTCTTTATAAATGATTTGTAGATAATTAGCAATTAAAATACAGTAATTATATAAACTTAAAGACATTAGTATTAGTAAAGTACCTAATAACGCTTGAGTCAACGGCTTCGTCCAAGTTCATGTTTAAATTTAATAAATATAATATCAAATTCGAAATAAGCCGTGCTTAGTGCCTCGTGCGACCCTTGAGGTCCACCCGAATAACTTCCCAGCATAATAAAAAGTTATGAAAATTTAAAAAAATAACAACTCTCGGTCGACATTTCAATGAATTCGATATCATTTTTTGTTCGCGCGATACCGATCAGGAAAAATTTTTTTAATAAATCTCACCCGACTCGAAACGGATCGACCGAATGATATAAAATTCTTTTCGGATCATATTGGCGTTAATACGCTTCGATCGGCACCTCTATGATAAGGTTAATAATTTAAGAAGAAGCTCACCCGACTCGAAACATATTGCCTTTATGAAATCGATATCATTTTCAATTCGCGGGATATTGACGACGAAAAAAATGTGTACGTGCGTGCACACACGCACACAAACACAGTATTACCGTCTACAGCCCTCACCAGGGGGCACACAACATTATAATACTCACAAATGATATATGATGACTTCTAGTTTACATAAAATCAATTTTTTTTCCAATAACAAATCTTTAACGATTCATTATTTGTAAAAGAAATAATGGTATTTGATATTTTTTTTAAATGTGTATATATAAATAATAATTAATAATTATTTGAATACGTAATAGGTACTACTATTTATTTTATTAATTTTCTATCTACTAATTAAAAAAAAATTTGCTTATTAAAAAAATATTATTTTGTTAAAGTTATCAAAACTATTAAGTTATGTGTAATAGAATAGACTTATAATACACGAATATGTTTCTATAGAAACAAAAAAAAAGGTTCAAATACATGTGATTTATAAACAATTTTATAACTTTTTATTATTACAAATCTAAATGTTGCTTAAACTCTACCCTTTTAAAACTCTGTTATTTCAAATTTATTTGAATTAATAGCTTTTATCTTAGCTTTTCTTGGATTTGTATAGAAAACCTATTTACTTTTGAATATAATAGTAAAAAAAGGAATTAGAAGAACACATTGACAAAACTGGGGGACAGTATTTTTTTTAAATGATGCAGAGTTGAAGCATTGAGAATGAGCATTGATTATGGGATCAAAATAGGCCAAAAATCAATAAAAAAATAAGACTTTATCTCGGTTGAGAATTCGCAAAAGCCATGTGAAGGTGAAAAAGGCGTGGAAATTTTTCTTTATTTTCTCGAAAAGAATGATATTTTCAGAAAAATAGTTCAAACAAATGTTTTTTTTTGTTAAAAAATTTTTTTTTCACTTTTAGAAACTTTTTTTATAAGTTTCGAAAGCCCTATATTTAGACATCAAGAAAAATGTGATGGCTCAAATAACAGCTTATAAAAAAAAAGGAAAGTGATTCGTTTGTCTTTTGTATCAGTAAAATCAATCCTGAGCTATGGGTCATTGATTGTTCAGTGAAAGCGCTTAGCGATTAATATCGAAAATTTATTTGATGTTGATATATTTTTAGGCTAGCTAAAGTAGGCTTCATAAAAAATCTTCAAAATAAACATTGGCGAAAGTCACTAGCATGTATTTCTAACGGAGCTATAACTAAAATAAAATTATTTACATCGATTTTTTCATCAAAATTATATAGAGTTCCCCGTTACTTTCTTTCTTTTACCGCGTCAATGAAAACCATGAAGTTCTATGTTCTAATATCATTATTTTTCTAAGTTACAACAACCAATCAAAAGCTATGTTAATTGTCGCATCTATGACGTCACAGTAAGCAAAGGTTTGGACTTTGCCACATAATTTGACACCAGTAGATTTCCCCTGCGTTCATTGCCAGATTCGGTCCTAGGTTCTTAACTAATAAATATATAAAAAATGCACAAATACTATATTAATTATTTAACGTACGACGTATTAGCCATGCCTCTAATGGGGTTGATTTCGCACTGACCTGCGAGTCTTTTGACCCTTGCGTTAACCTTGTGATTAAAATACTCAGACGTTTAACGGGTCGATCATGCCTCTAAGAGGGTCGAATTAGTAAGGTCCTTCAGATTATTTTGCCACTGCGTTAGCTCTAGAATTGAAATACACAGGCTTTGTACGGATTTTAAATTATGAGGGCTTTCGAGTTAACCATAAGTGTTACGGTTCTGATAAATTTTCTATAATTTTTAATGAGGACAGATTACTCCAAGGATGAATTTCTGAGGACGAAATGATCGGAAGATGGGGATGAATCGACATGAAACCTTACAGGTGAATATAATATCGACATGGAGCCTTAACAGAATTGTCGAAAAATTAACCGTAATACACTGTAAATGAAATTACGAATCATTCTGTATAAATCGGTATATTATTTATAAGTACCTATGTTTTTACTTTTACTTTCAAACGTATTTACGTATACCTACATTTTTCTATACAATCATTAGAGCAAAATTAACATCTGTCAAAATAATAATAATTATACATATATGCATAAAATAATAATCACGTCATTAATATTAAATTCATGTAATTGAAAAAAAAAAATACACAACACATTCATTCTATAAAAAAAAAAATCAAAATATTAACTGAGCTTGTGAACGAGTGACCTATCAGTCTCAGGACGATTGGAGGCCAAATAACAATCATCATATTTAACGCAATATTTTCAAAAGAAGATGACCTCAGGGGATCAGGTCATATAATACATGACATCACCTCAGGAGGCAAAATAAGTTTTTTACCTTAGAATCCGACTTCAGAAGACGAACTTGCATAGTTCTTATGTTTTTATAGCTCTGACTTTAGACTTTTTAGACTTTAAAGACATTTTTACATTAAATTATATTTATAAAAAAAAAAAGTTCTATTTTTTGCTAAAATGATAATTTAGTAAGTAAGTAAAATTTAGATTTACTAGTACCTAGCTTAAATTTTTCACGAACTTACAAATATTATCTATAAAGTAATTCAAATTTTGAATAGAATTTATCTTTGGTAAAAAAATTTCATACCATTACAAGATTATATTCTGTTCTGTGAGTAGCTGGAGCTTGAGCGAGCCTGGTACTAAGTCATGCTATAGTTTACGATCCGTTGTTTTTCTTTACAATATTTGTTTAACATATTGAAATTTTCAATTATTTTTTATTTTTCTAGCTAACTTTAGTGATTTTTTTTATAAATATCGTATAATTAAAATCAGAGTCAGGAAAGAAGTGAAGTAAAATCAATTTAAAAAATGAAATATATGCAGATTATTGGGCTTGAGATTTGAATGATTTTTAGTTGGAAATTTTTTAAAAGTTTATAATTACCCCCAGTTCTCAAATAAAATTATTTCTATTTAAAAGCTTTTATTCTTAAGTAACTCACCATTATTCCTTTTAGAAAAATTTCTTTTAGAAGAAGTCTGTCTAGCGAGCATTATTTATATTATCCAGAATAGAACTGCTAGCTGCCATAAAGAGGCTTACTTTTTTAGTTCCCACAATCCCTTTAAAGGGAAGTGTTTATTCCCATTAAAGGAAAGTACCTATTTCCATTAAAGAGAAGTGCCTATTCCCATTAACGAGAAGTTATTGCAACGAATCCGAAAATTAAATCAAGTAGACATTTTGCTTTGAAATTGAAAAGTCAATTGGTAGGAGAAACATAAATCTTGAGAATCTTTAATATTTGTAAATTGTTAATTTGAATAAATAGTACAAATAAATTTTACAATAATTTATCTTACGATCATTTTTGTTGCAAGGCTATCTCAACTCAAGAAAAGCATAATGATTTTCATGATAATATAGAATTAATGATTAAATATTAATGAACAATTCGCTCGCGAAGTTGGTAAAATATTAGAATAGTGGAAGATGGTGTTGGTGCAGGGAAAGTAAACGAATTGTTTTGAAAAAATATTTTTTTAACTATTTTTTATTTTTTTTCAATGTTTATTCATACATTCGCATTTCACGATTTGAATTAAATTATTTAAGTGATAAATATGTAAAAATAATAATAATAATGTACAATTATCAATATGATATAGGATATTTATGAGAACTAGTTATTTGCAGTAAAATTTCATTTTCGCTCCAAGCCTAGTGAAACAATCACCAAATTAGAAATGAGTAACAATTCTTAGGAGAACAATTACGATTGCCTAATCCATAATACGTATAATTAAGCATTGACCCGAATTTAAATTTTTAAGAAATAATCAATTTACTCATATAATTTTCATAGGTGATGAGCCACTATCTCCCAGTTTATTTTTCACAGCAGTCATTTTAACAATCTTGTTGATTTCAAGAAGTAAGTTTTAATTTTTTTTTTTATAAACGTACATTTCAATATTAATTTTATTCACGTAATTAAATCATTAATTATAATATATGTATCTTTTGATTAATAAAGTTTAAAATAAAGAACTTATATATTATATTATATAGATCTACTAAGTAATTAATGAACATAGAAAATATCAACTATTACTTGTAATAAATCATTATCAAGTTGTGCATATAATTAATTTTTAATATTTTAATAACTTAAATACAACAGATGTGTTTATAAATTGTATATGTATTTGTATCATGGCAGAGATCAAATACGACGATTCTTCTACTGGCTAGTCGCAAATTTTTAGTATTTACTACAAGTTTGGCGTACAATTTCGGTACAGTAGATTTGAGGATCATTCACGTGACCATCATATCGAATAATTCGTTCCTAATTTTATAACAAAATATGGACATCAAATCGATTTTATTATTACTGCTTCTTATATTAATTGGCTTGTAAGAGTGCAAACAAGGAGCGAAAGTAGAGGAACAAGGCCTGCAAGTGATCAAAGAAAAAATGATCTAAATGATGAAAGTTTTTTTTATTTTTCTCAACTTATGTTCGCTTTTAAATCTTATGCCTATCCGTTTTCATCAATAAAATCGCGTCCATATTCTGGTATTTTAGAAAAGAAATTCTAGCCCAAAAACACTGAGCAAGGGCGTAATATAAAGAGAACCAGCAAGTATTGTAGTACATCAGCAGTACATTATTATAGATTTTGGTATACCCGTATTTTTATGCTCGGGAAATTATTGTAAGTATCTTAAGGCGTTTTATTTCATTAAAATCCATATTAGTTGATGCGTCGATAATGGCTCAAAAATACTAATAGTTTTACCAAATATTGTAGCTTTTAAAAACCGTAGTGAACAAATTATCGAGTAATTAAATTTTTCAAGTGAGTTTTTGCAAATCAATGCTTGAGAGAATGCCATAAAGAATAAACGCGAATTTTACAGAAATGAAAACAAACAATTGACTGAGTTAATTGTTGAAATACCCTGTATAGAAAGTGTTTAATGTCTGCAGTGCTACAACACAATTATATCAGCTTTTCAGCCATAATTGTTTTCGAAAACTTAAAAGTATTTTCTACAACTTTTTTTCTTTTTTCAAGAATCGTTCGTAAGACCACTAATTGAAGCTTTCTGCAATTTTTCAAATTCCTATCAATTTTAGTTTTGGAGCAAATGAACACCAAAATTTTGTCCCAATTTGTACCCTCATGGATAAACAGTGACGTTTACGAAAAATTATTTCTAACAAAAGTTGTTTATTTTTTTATAAAGAACATTTTTAACATTTAAACTTTTGTTCTATCTCTAACGGTTTACAAAATGGGTCCCACTCATGTTGCTCAATCTCATAAATTTCAGCTTGATATCTCTTTTCATTTTTGAGTTAACATGTTGACAGATGGACGTACGGACAGACCAGTGGAAATGGACTCTTTAGTTAATTTTATGAACACCTATACCAATATTTTATTCGTTGCATCAATATTTTTAAGCGTTACATACTTGGGACTAAACTTAGTATACCTTAATATATATTACATATATACAGGGAAAAAATATATATATAAAAAGTGAAAAATAACAACTTAATTTTAGCTTTCATAGCGAAAGAATGGCTCAAAAGTTCATAATTTTAATATAGTACATATATTGTAGCATTTCAAAGGAAAAGTGAACAAATTGTCGAGTAATTAATTGTTTCATGTGGGTTTTCCATATCAATGATTGTGCGAAAAATGTCATAACCAATAAACACGAATTTAAAAAAAAAGTCCAAATAAAATAAAATTAGCTTTCGTAGCAAAAGAATGTATAAATTAACTGGAATTCCTTGACCCAGAAATGAATTAAATCATTTCCATTATAATTCCTTTAAATCGCCTTATGCACTTTTAATTATAACGTAATAATCGTTAACAATGGACTTTTACCAGCGTGCCCAAAGGGATCGTCTGTCTACTAAGATGAATCATAAGACACACCTTCTCCAATATACTTTTAGTTAAAAGCCGCACTACATATCTTCATAACGTTATAACATTAACTATAGACATCATTTGCCATACACTTTTTGGAATTGTTAGATAAAGTGAAATATAAAATATAGTTTTTGAAATCGCTGCATTCAAAATTGAAGTCAATGAGAAAATTCAATTTAATAGCAGAATCATATCTTAAGAATACATAATCATTAATGAAAATCAAAAGCATTTTTGATAAATAATGTACAATGCGGTGGAAATTAAAACAAAAATTTAAGTTTTCTTGTAGATGTTTTTCTAAAAAAAAAGTATCTTCAAAAATTCTAGAAAATGTTTTATTTAAGGTAGTACAGGTGCTAAGGCAAGTTTAGACTTGTGGTTGAAATTATTTGTACCTTATTTTCAACTTAATATTAATATTGTTATAGCTTCATGAATGTAGACAAAAAATTAAATTAAATTTTTTTTTGTAAATAATTAAAAAGAAATTCAATTTTCGATAGTTTGAAAATTACTCCAGATGTCGAAAAATTTTAATCTTACTTTTCGTCTGATATTGTCAAGTTATAGCATAAGTTATCATCAAAATTGCAAAAATTAATTTATCATCCTTAGTTAGTTTTTTTTTTTTTTCAATAATTTACCTAGGTTTTACCTTTAATTTAACTAGCTTTTTTTTAATTTCCACTGACTAGTTTAGAAGAAATCTATGAAAATATATCATCCATCTACAGTTTTCCTATAAGATCAATATTAAATATATCTACTTTTGAAGTCATTTATTTATTAAAATAATCGGGCAACCTACCTTAAAATTTTCAGAATTAATTTAGACCTCGGACAAAAAAAAAATCAAGCCTTTTATTCAAAATTACCCTGGCTCTCGTACATCGTTAAATAAGAATATAATTATGAGAAAAGAATATCTGCAATAGTTAAGGTAGTACCAGCATGAAATCACTTTTCGACAGATTTGGCCGAATTTTTTTTCTCGGGTTTATAATAGCTTTATTTATGAATTCCTAAAATTTCATAATTTTTGACCGTTTAGATCGCGAGATATTTAAAGACAAAGTTCGCGATTTTGAGGGTCATGTCCCATTTAAAGCATGTAAAATGTCCGGTCTCTCCAACTATTTTTTATGATATTATTATATATTGAAGAAAAAGTAGAAAAAAATGTTTATACAATAAAATTCTAAAAAAAAAATTTAGAAATTAATTTTCACTTTCGAGATATTAATTTTGACGTAAATTGATCGAAATTGGGACGTTGGCATAATTATTTCCCATTTTAAACGGTCAAAATTTCTGAAACTTTGGGAATTAATAGTAAGCATTATTAAATTCTTAAATTTAATTTTTCGTTAAATTCTGTCGAAAAAAAAATTGTACCATTGCTTTAACATAGAAACTGCAAATACCATGCTGGAAATACCTTAAATACAAGATCTAGAACTACATAGGTGACTTGGTCACGTTGTCTTTAGCCATGACCAATTTGTTTGACCTACTAATATTTTCATATATTTTGAGTCAAATTTTACTAAAGCTATTCAAAATTCTTTAGAATGATATATATCAACTATAAGGAAATTTGAGTTTTATAATTATTGAAATTCGATATCTGATAGTAACAATAAATAAAGTTCTAGAACAAATTCGAAATCAATCGGACATATGGATTTTTTCGTATTTCACCATAAGGTGAAAAAATTTCTTGATTTTACTTTCATTAATTATTCATAAAATTAGCAATTTTAATAAGCAATAATTCTTCTCCACAAAGTACGGTGGTGAATTTTTATAAATTTATTTATTTTTTACTTTGCCTTTTCAATGGCAACTATGCAAATCAAAAAATAATTAAAAATTTAAAATTATAAAACGGGTAATTACCTAAATTCTATATGAAAAAAATAGTTCGTGTGAAATGGCTATTTACAGCATCTCGTTGATGCAACTAGCTAAGAAAAATTGTTAATATTTTTTTTGTGAAATAAGTACTTGAAAGATCATTCGAGGTTCTTTTATAAGTCAATAAAATTTTTATCAGGAGGTTTCTGTACGAAAGATTAGGAGGTTTTAATCTGTTTTTGTTACATGTACAAGAAAAAAAACATAAATCCAGCAAAAAATTTTATATTTTCCAAGATTTTAGCCTGTTACATTTCGACCATCTTTAAAAAAATTTAGTATTTACTTTATTTTTTATTGACCTCTATTATTATTTTCAACTATTGAAAAGTTGAAAAATTTCAACTTTTTGCATATTTTCAATTTTTTATTTATTTTTTTATAACTTGCAAAAAAAAAAATGTTTTTTATCCAATGAACTATTCGGAAATTTTTTCCACTATATTATTGTAGTAGTTGCACTACAGGCCAAATTTACGCTTTTATGGACATCCTAAACTCTGAATTGTTTATTCCGAGTGCGTACAGTGTATCAAATTTGGTTTCAGTAAAAAAATGAAATTGATAAAATAAAAACAAGTATTGTAACAAAAAAAAAAAAAAAAAAAAAAAAAAAACTACTAATTAATTACGAAAATAAATTTAAATGAATTTATAAGTAGACTACTCAAAAGAATTAAGTAAAAATATATAATAATAATTTTTATTTTTGAGTAATTATAGTGCCATAATTACATTATTATATAACATGTTTTAAAAAAATACATTGTGTCTGTAATAATGTAAAAAAAAAAAACTAGTCATTTTATATAATAATAAAATAAGAAACTTGTTTTTCGAGTTAAATTAAAATTAATTTTTTAACATTGTAAAAAAAAACAACAAACAAATACCTTGTTTAATGTCAAAAAGTAAATTTATTTACTAATTTAAATAAACGTTAAACCTTTTTTTTATTAATTTTTATAAAACCTCTATGTAAATTAAAAAACTATTTTTTAATAAATTACTAATTATTAAAAAAACACAAAAATTTTACAAAAATGTATTTAATTTTTTCTTAAATCACTAATTATTAAAAAATTCACGCACACACAATTTTTAAAAAACCAATAATCCTTGATTTATCGAAGCACATTAAAATAATTTCACAAAAATATTTTCAAAAAAAATATTGTTTATCGGATAATTTTAATACACAATAAACTAATAAATTGAGTAAATAAATAGTTGTAAAAAAAAAAATTTAATCGAAATAAAATAAATATAAAAGAACCAATGTTATATGTCAATTGAAAGTTTTATGTAAACGGCAGGTGGAAGCTGTGAAAACCAGGTCTAATACGTGATGAAGAGATTGGCGCTGAGCCCCACACACATACACATACATCTTACATATTTATTTAGAGGGGGGCACTATCAATACTTGTCTTATTACTGTTATTTACTTGTAACAAAACTGCCCAAAAAAAATTAATCAGATATTTATTTAGGAAAAAAATTTAAATTAACAATTGTACATCACAAATACAAATAATAGATCGTGAGCCCATAATGAAGTGAAATTTCTACGATTATTTTTATCCATCGTTTGGAGGAATGATTAAGGTAAGTTTAGTAATAAAGAAAAGTAATTGGATCGAGTGATCAATTTTGGAAAATGGATTTTTTCATAAAATACGTGACGCAAATAGAGTGGGATAGCATTGTTTAGCGTAACGAAATGTGACATAATGGAAAAAAACTTCAAGGAAACGTAACGTTCGAAACAGAGTGGGAGAGAAAGAAACCATTTCATTTTAATTTATTGGCTTATTCTTCTTAGCTTATTCATTTTTTGTAAATTTTTGATTATTTAAAGGAGATCTAAAAATTGTGACGTCATATTTCCAGGGTGGCTACGGAAATGGGACACAACGTGACGAAAAAAAGGGGAAGGGTTTAAAAACAAGAAATTTTTTGTGTAGAATTTGATGGGCAGCCACTTATGGTTAACGAACATTATTAATAGCACAATACGCACAAACTAATCGCAGGAATTATACAATAAATTCGCATTTCATTTTACAACCTCTTCGGCAGCTGCAAACTTCAAAAATTATTTTTTAATACAAACGACAGGCATTAAAAAAATATTAGGGAAAAACTCTATTTCCATAAATCAGCATTTATGGCAAATGCTGTTTTTGAAGTCACATTTTTCTGTATTTTCAAACTTATCTTTAACGCTGGCCCATGCCCATAAAATCTTACTGATTACATCACCGTTGAGACTTCGTAAATGTCTTCTTTATGCGCTTATTGTGGTCAGCGTCTTACATTAAAAAAAAAATTTCGGGAGCGGAGCGTTATATTCATCAGGGCTTTAGGTAGCGCGGAAAATTTATGATAGCGCTCCCAAGCTTCAAATTTCAAAGATATGGGATTTTTTGTTATTCTACCCAACTGAAAGATAGATAATCGAATAACAAATTAAAATAGTTTTTCCCGATTTTTAAATTTTAATATAACAGGGTGGTTACCAATCGTCACTCAGAATTGCCATATTTAAGGCATCGGTCAACGAACACTCCGGTTTACTAAACGTTGGGCTAAATTTTCCATCAGCCTCGTGAAAAAAAATTTCTTTGCAAGGACATAAAGGACACGCATACAATATCTCAAAAGTAATGTACGTCACTCAGTCTCGTGAAAAAAAATTTCTCCGCAAGGACATAAAGGACACGCATACTATATCTCAAAAGTAATGTAATCACTAATCAGTAACTTTTTGTACGTGGGCTAGTGGACTATTATCAATTCTCCAAATTCCAAACAAAAAGAATCATTGAAATTCCACTTCATTATGGATTCACGGTCTATAATAATAAACAGTGACGATAAATCTTCTGTGTTTGACAACTTACAAAAAAACATTTAAGAGGTACAGAAGGTGAGACAAAATATAGCCGGTTTTTTTTTCTAAATAAACAATCAACACTTTATAATAATTATTTTCAATATTCTTACCTCTGTATAAATACGAGCTATAACTACAATAATTACGCCTAAAATAATCCATTTTTTTTTGCACATAAGTCACTTCTTAGCGAATTTTCTTCCAAAAATCTAACTTTTGACTTTGTATATATATGACGATTCCAAATTCAGAAATTCGCAAAAATATCTTTCATATATCCATCAAACCTACCTAATCGAATAGTAGAATAAAAATAACTTCACAAAAAATCGAAGATCTTCTTTTTTTTAATTATTTAGTTGAATGAATTTATAACAAAATTCATCATCAAAGTTGAAAATAACGTTCAAATAATTTCAACCACAAGTCTAAACTTTCCTTGGCGCTCGTACTACCTTAAATAGAATCAAATAACATTAATAATTATTAAGATTTTTAATAGTGTTCAGTCTAATCATTATGTAAAATAACAGATTTAAATACAAAGATGTTTTCCCGGATATTGATTTTTATGCATCATACATACAAAAGAAATCAAAATATGTATTAAAATTAAATAAATCTTCAATTTAAGAACTGGTTTTAAAATAAAGGCTAATTCTATGTGTATATAGTATAAACTCTAAAAATTATAAAAATTCATAGCTACGTTATCGACCAGCGTAGAATCCAATGTGGTCTAAGAGTCAGTGTCTGGCCGACATCATAATATTTTAATGAACCCTATATTTTCTATTCGATTATATTCTAGGATATGGCACGTAAAAAAATCCATGAACCTTAACTTTCTGCCGCGTGGTAAATAAGCTCAGGTCAATGTGGAGCTTTTTCTCTCATAGGACATATATATGGCAGAGCGATCATTTTCGAGATAGAAGGAAAGGGGAAATAAAATTAGATAAATTGTGAAAAATTTCTAAATGTGAATGAAGGGCAGGCAGCTACAATGGCTCAAAGGTCATGACAACCACTTTCGGAAAAATAAACTATTTAAAGTATTTTAATAAAGACAAAATTTACCTATTCGCACCGTGTGTGAGTTTTATTGGAAGCGTTTCCATGGTAACGATACACTACTTTAATTATAGAATTGTATGGATGCATATATAATTGTATGGATTGCATTTATGACTTACATTAAAAATTTAATATTATTGTCTCACAAATTTAAATAAATAATTATGATAATTTACATTTGAAAATAATATTTATGTAATTTGATTTCTTTTTTTCACAATTTTTAATGCATTAAGTTTAATTAATTAGTGTTTTTCAATAATTTTAATTTGACATTTTCGATAACATTAACATGTAAAGAATTGCAAATTAGTCATAACAGCCTCCTTTATCGCCAAAAATTTTCACTGGAAGCGCTGGCATCGATTTTATTGTCCCCTACCATGACTACGCAACCAACGAATACGCAAATTATTATATGTAAATAAAAACAAATGGTATATTGACATTAAAATTTGCATTTAATTATAATTTAGGTTTACATTTTTTTATTTATATTTTCGTAAAAATTTTTAAAAATTCAAAAATTCTTTGGATACATATTTTCTACACCTAAAATAGTTTAACTAAAAAACAGTGATAATGTTAAATTCTTATTTGACTCTTCTTATGCCAAAAATATTATTTGAACAGTTGGGGGAGTATGGTTCTATTCTTTACTCTATTTTAGTGCTTTGCTTAATGTATGTTTTATGGTATATTCATTGTCAATCTGAGAAGAATTGTATTTCTAAAGAAAAACTTTATAAATTTGAAAAAGAATTAATTTATAGGTAGGTCAGCATAGTTTATTTATATTGGCAGCAATAAATGAATTAAATCGTAATCAATTTGCCATTTTACGAGAAAAGATGTAAAGGGCCCCTCGCATTTCTTGAAACTCAAAATACAGGGCGATGCATTGTCATCCTAATTAAGTTCAAATGAGTGGAACCTTCTAAAACCAGTTTCGGGACACAACGTTTAAAATAGTCAAAAAGAGTCTCATATTTCTGTATGAATTAATCATATGAAAAAATTACTGTAGTTGAATCAAGCATTTAATAGATGTTCAATAATAATATGAGTATGGGCCAGAATCGTATCAAACAAAATCTGGGCAGGCAAAAAAAAATCAAAATCGGGACAGGCAGTCACGCACAGCGGTCAAATCTATAACATACCAATTTTTTCGTCGGGAAGTTAAAAATAATCTTCAAAGAATTCTACACAAAATATTTGTACCACTATTTATGATTATTATTTATTTTCTTTTGTTATAAAATTTGCAAAAGATTATAAGATTGTTTTAAGATTTTTAGATGTGTTGAATTGGGCACTACATAGCCGCTTACGAATTTTTTTGCACCCTGTATAATGTAGATCCCAAAAGGGCATATCTAATGATCTGCTAATGAGAGGTAATGAGGAAACCTTGACAGCCCTTAAATTACTTTTTAACGTTTAACGATCAGTCAACTGTGTAGTCAACTAGGCAATTTGTATGACGTGAATGTAATAAAAAGCTCTAAAAATATCGTATGCTAGGCAATATTATAATAATTTGTATGACGTAAATGTAATCAAATGGTCTAAAAATATCGTAAAGCGTAAAATAATTTATTAAACCACGCATGAAGTATCCGATTTACCTTATACAAAACAACAAATACATCTGAACGTGAATACATCATATGTATACTTATTTATAAAGCATCTCATATGCAATACATATTGCATAAAAGATAAAAGAAATGCAAGAATTAATAAACATTGTTTAAATAATTTCAGTTCTAGATTATATTCCTTACTTGAAGTATTAAAAAAATTAACTGAAGAACAAAGTCATTTTATTGATTTAGATTTACGTAATGATTTATCAAATATACATTGGGATTTAGTTAATTTAGAATATACAATGGCACAAATAATACCAGCTATTGAAAATTCATTATTAAATCATTCACGAAAAGATGTTAAAGATACACCAAAAGATGATATAAATGATACAGCATTACAAGAGATTCCTAAAAAAGAGAATGAGAAAGACAATGAAGAAACTGCAGATAAAGATAATGATAAATCTACAAAAGTATTAAAAGATTTAGAAGAACGTTGGCGTACGATACGCTCAAATTTAAACTTAAATATTGACATCATCAAAAAGAATTCAAAGCAAAGTGTTGTACCGTCCAGTTGTGGGGATGATAGTAAACGTACAAGTATTTATAATAATATGTTATCAATTAAAGATGAAGTCAATCGAAAATTATCTACGCATAAAGAAACACGTGACGATTATAAAATTATAGGTTGGTTAACTATCTTTTCTTTGTAAACTTTTCTCATTTTCATTTTATTAATTTTCTTGTTTACCCTTTTTTCATATAAAAACGGAACTCGATCTCGGCCTGATTCTTATCCACAAAGATAGCAAGAAACCCAAAAAATAACATAGAATATTCTTCCCGGAAAATCTCGTTCCCGTGGAATTCTTATTATATTAATAAGATAAATAAAATAGTACAATTTAGAAATTTTGATAAACCAAGTATGTAATCCTACTAAATTTGGGTTACACTTTTTAAATTTGTGATCAAAATTAACCCTAAGCTCTAATAGGTTTCAAGAATGTGGAGTTCTGGTCCTCGAATGGAGCACATAAGTGATAGCTAGCGAAAAACTGACATCGCATCTTAAAAGAATGACCCAAAATTAGTGGGTTTCCAAAAAAATTCCAATAAGATAGGATCAAATTTGCATGTGTTATCAAGATATTCGAATATTTAACTTTATGACGTCATCAGAATCTAAAAAATTTAATTTTGCTCTATTACATCCAAATTTTATCCAATTTTGATAATGCTATATTGCTCTATTACATCAAAATTAATCTAGCTCTAATAGGTTTCACGAATATGGAGTCTTAGTCCCGAAATTTGACACATAAGTGATAGCTAGCGAAAAACTGACATCGCATCTTAAATGAATGACCCAAAATTGGGGGTTTCAAAAAAAATTCCAATAAAAGAGGATCAATTTTGCCTGTGTTATCAAGAAAATCGAATTTTTGAACTTTGTGACGTATTCAGAATTCAAAAAAAGCTATCAGCAAATTATGATATTTATAACATTGTAAATTAATAAGCGCCTTTTACATGATTCTTTACTAACTTACGTATAAAACATATGTTTTGTTTTGCGCCTTATTTCCGGTGCCTCCTACGCCACGCCCTAGTTACGGACCTGCAATATGTAATAATAAAAATCAAATTTTTGCAGATAATAAATCGTCATTACCGTCCCGGCCATCATCTCCTCCAGTATCTATATCCCCACCAATATCAATATTCGATGAACAGATTGAAAATACAATGTTGCTAGATTCAAAAAATTTAACAAAATCGATTAAATTAATGATTAATGAAAATATAACAAAAATAGCTGATAACAAAACAATAACTGTTTTACAAGATAAAACTCAAACATTTTACGATAGTGAATCATTATTTAGTATTGATATGCAAAGTAGTTCATCATTAGAGAAAAATGTACTAGAAAACTGCAAGCAACATTTTCCTATTAATTAAAAAAAAAATTATTAAAAATAATAAATAATATTTGTTCAATTACAAGTAAAAAAAGTGAATGGTCCCTATAGAATATAAATGTTCAAAAATAACAAATTAATTAAATATTTAAATTTAATAAAGTTAATTTTTTTAAATAACTTTCAATATAAAAGAAAATACAATAAAAAAGTAAAACTTGCAAAAAATATTGTATTGTATTATGTATTTTTTTTCTAATAATAAACATTGGATAATCAAACATTCTGTACGGATTTAGAAAAAAATAGACCCGAAAAAATTAAGACCGAAACCGAAAAAATAGACTGAAAAAAACTTCAGAATCTAGCCACTATTAGTCTATTGTCGACAAACTAAGCTGAACCAACTCTTAATTATTGTTATATACTCCGGATCTATAAAATATACGGTCTATTTTTTCGGGGTCTATTTTTCCGATTATATCATTCTGTACCTACATAAATTTAAACTGAAATAAATAGTACAAGCCAAGGGCGGTTGTTTAATATTTTGACCCGCTGATTATTGAAGTTTGGAATGCTTCACTTTCAAGTCGCAGTATTAATTTTTTATAAAATAAAAAACACATTTTTTCATATTTCCAAGTTTGCTAGCAAAATTTTGGATTAAAATATTTATAGATACTACAATTTCAAACCAAGCAAATTTCGAATATTTCTAAAATCTCTTCTAGTAATATGAGAATCCAAGAGGAAATTTGTGTAGTAACTGAGCGCGTCATATTAACTTATGAGGGGTTCCTTGATCCTTCCTTAGTACCTTCTCTAAATATTAGCCCTAAATATGGGGGCTAGGCGTATGGAAGATAATCAGATTAGTAAAAAAAAAATTGCTATATTAATTAACGTGAATTAACTCGAGCGCGTCAGATTAAGATATGGTGGTAAGACATCCTAAAAAATGTACATTTCAATAATTTAATAATTTAAACGTGACGCAAGAATATGGGAGGCTTGCAAAGTTGCGTCACCCGTAGTAACTCGGGCGCGATCAAAATTTTTTCAGATTATTAAAATCTACATTTTTTAGCATATACGCGTCCCCCCATATTTAGGGCAAAGTTTTGGTGGAGGTACTAAGAAAGGTCCCAGGCACCCCTCATATGTTAATCTGACGCACTCAAATTATTACACAAATCATCTAATGGCTCCCTATTATAAGTCAAAAGTTATTGCAAAATAAAGATCATGGTGGGTCACTTGTCCACTTTACGCCCGTTTTAATGCTCATCTCTCCCAAAAACAGTTAACGGCTAGTATGACCGCTTTTTTGATTTGATAAAAGGCCTTAAGTAAGATAAAATAACTAACAACGACAACCATCGTAACAGTTTATGTTGCGACTTTTGAAAGCGGGGAAAAATAGACAGTTCATATATTTGAACAGTATTGTTGGAAATTACTATGGTTTCTTATTAACGGTATCTGGCGACTTTAAATTTTGATCGAGTTGGATTTTGGACTATGATTAGATCCTCTACTATATTTATTCGTAAGTGAACTTGCGAATAAAATCTAATTATGAATATTAATTATATGAATTTATTATTAAGTACAATTCTTCCTGTTGTGTTTAAATCGTAGGAACATACATAAATAACTACACGGTAGTGTTTTAAAATAACGTACAAAAGATTCGAACTTGGATAAATTAAATAATTATATAATTAATTCAATTAATGGAATATAAAATATTTCGAAATGAATTTATTCTATATAGGTAAGTACATTTTCTACGATTCTGTAGTCAAAAAAACTGTTCATCTGAAATTAAATAGTTTAAATAATAATTCCTTTTTATAACTATGTTATTTTCAGCAAAAGAGATTTAACAGCTGCTCAAGCTAAAAATATCTTGGTCCCAGCAAGTGATATATGTAGTTCAAATATTTTTGAAATGCTTTTTTTTGCTTAAAACAGTCAAAATTTTTAGGTATTTTTGATCGGTGAATACGAATCCGTTGTACACCGAATCCGAATACGAAAAATTGGGACATTTTTGACTCGCCGAAAAATTAAGTACTTATCGTCCAAACTGTTATCTAGGAGGTATTTTTGATTACAGATTATGAATCTGATGTCAGATTAACAGATTCTCTCATATATTCCGAAAACCGTGTTATTTTTGGTCAAGAATTTCCCTCTTTTGGCACAAAATTGACAAACTAAGGATTTGTCGTCCAAACTTTGCTCTAGGAAGTAGTTTTGGCCGCTGATTACGAATCAAATGTCTTATTACACAGATTCTATGATTGTGTAATATAAATTTGTAAGTCGCTGATTCTATGATTGTGTAATAAAGCATTTGTAATCAGCAAACAAAAATACCCTAAAGAAGTGAAATTCTTTTTGATTTGTGGTTCATCGATCGTGAACTTATCTAAAACACATCTTCTTTTCCTTTAGCTTGAAATATTTCCAGTCTTGTGCTAAATTCATTATTTTTTTACCTTTACCATTTCTGCTTCCTCTAAATCTCTCAAAAAACAATATGGTAAAGTATGCTCGTTTTACTGTCTTGTTTTTTGCAATCCTCCTTTTGTGGCTCTTGAGACTCAAAATTTTGTTGGGTAAATTTTAACATTTTCTACTGATTTAACATTTTGCACATGTTAATTGAATTAGCCTGGCTGCTTCTTTTATCTCTAAAACTTCTGCTTTTTTCGTGTTTCAAACATTCTTCATGATGTATGATATTTTGATGTCCAAAGCTCTTATTATTGAAGTAAAAATATAGAACCCTTTAAGCATCGATCACCATCCAAGACTTGACCATATGCTGGGATAAAATTATTTTTAAACTTTATAAATTGTACTGTATACAGTGATTAATTGAAAAAATGAAAAAATTAATTTAATTTAGTTGATTGATATCATTAAATTTTTAGAATACAAAAATATTTATTGTAGTCAACATACAGATTTTGTTTGAGTACCTTTAGATATTTCTTTAAAATTTAGTCAAATCAAGTTAGAATAATTGTTTATTTTGGTTCAATTTCGGTTCTAGTAGCTAATAATTTAAATTATTTGTTAATACAAATTACTTATCAATGAACCTCAATTAATTTTTGTGTTAGTCGTTATAATTTAACGAAATTTATAATCAGTGATACCTAGTGCCGACTGCAGGTGATTATTTAATTTTTATCGTTAACTTTTTATATTAACTTAACATTTTATTTTTATCTTATCTGTCTGTCTGTTTGTTAGACATAATGTGTAAATCGCACATCAATACAATATTATTCCCATTATTCCCATCGCTTCCACCATTTTTTATATAGATAAACCAATTTCTTCTAATCGCTTCCACGATTTTATTATGTTCATCCGAATTTTAGTTTTTACTTAAAAATTTAAGCATAAAAACTTTTTAAGACAGAAGCTTTTTGCTCTAAAAATTAAAACATAATTCATGCAAGATGTTTTTTTAGCATATAAAAAGAATACGAAAAATAGTTTTATCGAAAAAAAAGACTTCCAAGAAAAATTTTAAATTATTAGATTTAATGGTAGATTTTCGGATTCAATTTCTGTCTAAGCAATTTATTATATATTCAACTTTCTATTAATTAATTAAAAATTAATTTAAAAAAATTAAGCATATTGAGCTCTTGATTGATCATAAAAGCCCGCGTAAGATATGCGCCTTGAAAAAGTATAATTTCTTTTTTTAACATTTTTTCGATAAAACTTAGTTTTCGACTTATTATTATAAAAAACATCTTATATATAAGTAAATGGAAGAGCTATTACCGATCAATTTAAAATTTTTTATGATGATAATTAGCGTCTCATACTCACAGAACAATACAAAAGCCTTGTATTAACGCAAATCAAAAAATCATTACCCAACAATGTTTCTGTTTAAAAGTTAAATTCGCGAAATGATGTGCTTTTCTTTTAAAACAAAAATTTTTGGCTAAACTTAATGGAATGATATGAAAAATTTTTAGCGTTTAAATGTGGTAAGAAATATTTCTAAGTGATATAACAGTTTAAATTCAATAGTATAAATTTGATTTTCACAGCGTGCAACTTGGTCAAAAAAGCTCGTACAAGAAACGCGAAAATTTTAAATTGAAAATTAATATGCTTTCAAGTGCTTTTATTAGATTTTTTACAAAAAAGTTTTCGAACCCCATGTACGCTTTCAAACTTTTATTAAGAATTAAAGAATAACTATTCTCATATGTTCAGTTCACAAATCGGTAAAGGATGATAAAAAATTTTAACTTTGGATTGATCCACTTTTCCAGATGGTTAGGGTCCACTTTTTTCCCCAGATTTCTACACCTCTCTCTATCTAGAAAATGGCCGATCTGCCATGTATATATAGATATACCTTGAGAGTGCCTTGAGATAAAATGCTCCACATCGACTCAGAAGCTTAAATACTACGTGGCAGAAAGTTAGGATTCATGGATTTTTTTGCGTGCTATATCCTAGAATATTTTAAAATTTTAATTTTTTTTTAATTAATTATCATTCATAGATGTTTGCCCTAATCTTCTAGATCAATCTTTGTATTATATAAATATGTATTTCGATTACCAAATAGTCATCATCAGTATGAATTAGCTAGGAAATTAGGACAAAAATCGTAATTTTTTTCGAAAAATCCTAGATGTTCTCATTTATTTTCTCTTTGATAACACTTATAGAGATATATCAATATGGATATGGATGATGTCTTAGCCGAAATTGGAGAATGGGGTCGTTATCAAAAACTTGTGGTTTGGCTCATTCTACTTCCGGGTGTTTTACCATGCGGTTTTCATGCATATGATCAACTATTTATGGCTGCTGTACCGCCACATTGGTGTCGTGTGCCAGAATTAGATCCATGGGTTCAAAATCATATGAATCATGTTATCAATATTAGGTATTTTATCATTTTAAAAATAAAAAATTTGTATTAACATAAAAAAATTTAATTAGTATTCCATTCGAAAATAAAGATGGTACGTGGAAACCCAATGAATGTAATGTTTATGTGCGAAATTATTCAACGTTATCGAAATTGAGTGGACTTCAACAATTTATTAATGTCCCTTTTGATACGCCAACTAAATTCTGTGATCATGGATGGCATTTTGATAGAAGTGATTATATTTCAACCGTAGTTACTGAGGTAAGAAATCAAAACCGCAAAGCGATTATTCTCCTTAAGCTCTGTAGATTCAAATACAGGATGATTTCCCGATGATGTTGGATTTCTTATTATAATATGATCTATCTAACTATATGAAGCGAGACGAAACAATGAAATTTAATGTTAACCGTTATTATTGGAACAGGAAGGACGAAATTTTCTAACGAAACCAATTCTAGATTTATTACCCAATTTTCATATAAGCAGACTACATATTTCTATTTTCAAGCGACTTGGAAAATATCATTTTTACTTAAAAAGTTTATTTTTTAGTGGAATTTAGTTTGTGATAAAAAATTTTACCTGACCTTGGCATTAATGTTGTTTGGAGTTGGAGGTCTTGTTGGAAATTACATATTTGGATATGTGCAAGTAAGCTGAGAATTCACTATTCTTATTCGCAGTAGATGTACGCGGCCACTTTGCCTAGGAGCCCTGCATCGAATAGGGACCCCACGAGTGCACAAAAGAAATTGAAAATGTTTCATAGAGAGAAAATTTATTAGGATTATAAAAAAGTTAGAAAAGGTAATATTTAAACTTAATGTACTTAACAAAACTCTTTTCTTTCATTTTCTTTTGGTACTCTGAAGCTCCTATGAACTTGCAAGCGTAAAAAATTCTAGCAGTGGCCAAATTCGTCTATTGCAATATTTCGTAGCTATTATTGTGATATTTTCATTTTCCTTTTCTAAATATATGTCTTAGGACAGTCTAGGTAGACGGCCAGCATTTTTTATATATTTGGCAATCCAATGTTTTTTCGGCATAGCAACCGCATTTGCAAGAGATTATACAACGTGGCTCATATTTAGAATTGGTGTAGGGTTTACAGTACCAGCAATTTTAGGAACTCCATATGTGTTAGGTAAATATATTTGACACTGTTGTTACTTAAAAATTGTTTACAACTTTAAATTGAAATTGTTTTAGCTATCGAATTGGTTGGAACTAAAAAAAGAACACTATGTACGATATTAATTAATATTGCTTATTCATTGGCACTAATTCTTTTAGCGATTCTCGTTTGGGCTATACGCGATTGGAGATTATTAGCATTATCAACCACACTTCCATTTGTATCATTCTTTTTATTTTGGTGGGCTTTACCGGAAAGTCCACGATGGTTATTGGCAAGAGGAAAATTCCAAGAAGCAGATAAGATATTTAGGAAAATAGCAAGGTACATGTCATACTTGATAAAAAAACGGAACTTATTAATTTCACTATAACGGAAGATATTAATCTTTTCAGAATGAATAAAACACGTTTACCGCCAAATTACTTAACTCTGTTAAAACGTAAATACGATTCTGATCGTTTATTATCAAAGAAGAGTGATACACAACATTACGGTGTATTAGATTTATTTAAAACGCCAAATTTATGTCAAAAAACATTAATAATCACATTTATTTGGTTTACTAACACAAGCGTGTACGTTGGATTGTCATATTATGCACCAGCTTTAGGTGGAGATGAATTCCTAAACTTTTTTTTGGCTGGTGCTGTTGAATTACCAACTTATATATTCTTATGGCCTGCCATGGATTGGATTGGTAGAAGATGGACGTTATGTGCTAGCATGATTATTGGTGGAGTTGCTTGTTTGGCAACATTTTTAGTAAAAAATGGTGAGATCTATCTATTTCTATTCTATTATTATATGAATTCGAAAATATGTTTGTTTGTTTAACCTTTTTTAACTGATTAAGAATAAACATTTAGACCAAATTTTAATTTAGAATCATTTATTTTAGATTCCGAAATAACGCTTGCATTATATTGCATTGGAAAAATGGGTATTTCGTCATCTTTTGTAGTATTGCCTTTAATGGCTTCAGAACTATATCCTACTGTTGTAAGAGGCTTAGGAATGAGTATGAGTTCTGTGCTGGGAATGCTTGGACCAATTTTTATTCCACTAGTTAATTATTTGGTAAGCATTTGTTTTACACTATTATACCACATTCTTGCAATAAATTATACTCTCTAATATTCTTTGTACTAGGGTGGAGAAATGTTAATATTACCTTTGTTGATTATGGGTGTATTATTAATAGCTGGTGGAATAAGCAGTCTTTTATTACCAGAAACATTAGGTCAAACATTACCTCAAAGTTTAGCAGACGGTGAAAAAATTGGTATAGGTTGTATGAATTTATGCAATACTCGTGACCAAAAAGAAGAAAATAAATTAAAAATGAAGAGCGAAGAGACAGCTGTTTGAAAATTGTGGATATTATACTTATTTGTTTATGTTGTTATAAATACGAGTTAATAAATGTATTATTAGATATTTTATTATGTTATTTTTCAACCTGATTAAACAGCTTAGAAACCAGATTAGAAACCATCTCCTTAGTCTTTAGTCTAGACTCCCAAAGTATTTTAGTATCATCATCTCTAGTTTTTTTTAAATTCTTTAATTTATTCCTAATCATCAACGAAATTAAAAATTAAATTTTGAAAATAACAAAAATGAGATTCTTTCTTAGCGATGATCTATCTCACAACTTTAAAGAAGATATTCGTATAATGGAGATGATGACTAAAAAAGATTATAATTAATTAATCCGAAAATAAATTTTTGTGGGTGTCCAAACCATGTTCAACAAAATCCAAAATAATACTTAACAAAATGTATTTATATTACATTATTGATAAGTTTAATATGTCGAAGTTAGAGTAGTGGCTAGCCCAATCTCCTACGGTTACAGAGTACCTCGGTTCGTATCTAGATTGGTCCCGATTAATTTTTAATTAAATAAATTATTATGCCGAGATAAGGTCATTTTTTAGATAATTGTTATGAGAACCAAAAGCGACAAATAAGTAAGAGAGAGGGATATATTTTATATTATTTTAATTCCCACCCCCTTACAGAAGAGTGATTTATAGTATAAGTAGGTAAGTGGGACTAACACAATTAATTTTTTTTTTAAATAACATATTCTCCTATTACAAAATTTCAAATTTTAGTTAACGAGGGATTTTATTTTATAAATAGGAATTTTATAAATATAAATTTTAATATTTTGTAATAGGAGAATATGAGTGAGATAAACTATATGACATGTTCTCCTATTAAAAAAGTTTCAAATTTTAGTAGCATAGCTAACCCATTACAAAATTGGTACAAATTTTTTTATATTTTGTAATAGGAGAACATGATTTTAAAGAGTGGCTTTTAAAGATATATTTATGGCTATTTAAATTCCCACCCCTTGACAGAATAGTGATTTATGACATATATATAACTGAAATTTATAGCAAGAGGGCGGGTTATATAGATAATTTTAACCAAAAAAGGAAGGGATAATTTTTAACATCAGAAAAAATTCATTTCATTGAAAGTAAAAATGTTAACCACACCAGGATACGAATCAGCGTACCTTGGTTTCAGAGGAAAGTGCCATAACCACTAAGACACCCAGCTTATTTATTATCATATAATTAACTTAATACATTAACTATTAATATAATTAACTTACCTTTATTAAATAATTATTAATTAATTGATAATTTTGCTCTGAAAGAAGAAATAGGTTAGAAAATTTTTAAAAATAAAACAAATTTAAAATGTATAACGATTTTTATTTACTTATATAAAAAAAAATTTCATTTTCAAAAAACAAATTCAAAAAAGCGGGCAATAATCTCTAAATACTTATAGCCTCTTCGTTTTTTAATCAATTTTAATTTAACTTTCAAATTTTGTCATGGTATCAAATCTACTTTTACATTTTTATGGACAATGTGACAAATTCGATATGAGCCATCAACCCCAACACTTCAATCGCTCGTTACTCGATTTCTGAGCAAAAATTTTGGTAACAACCTTTTTGCAGAGAATTTATCGTTCTTCAAATTAATATTCCGTTTATTTTTTTAGTATATTTTATTACACATTTATAATCAAAACGTTTGAAGGACCATGTCATCAAACGAAAATTATAGAATTGCATTTCATTTTTAAAAAGAATTGTTTATAGGAAACATAAAAATCACTTTATTTAAACATAAAACAAATAGCGGGATCATCGTCCCAAATTTCCCAATTTAAAATGTCCACATCTGAAATTAAAACTTCTTATAAAGTGCAAAGACAATAAAAATAAAGATCGCAAAAAATTTTATATTTTATTTGAAAATATTATTATTACATAATAGTACCTTAATTAATTAATATATTATTATAAATTTGAAATTTTCATAAATTAGAATTATATAAAAAGAAAAAGGTTAATAACAATAACAATTACACGTCACTTTTTTAGTTTTTAGACCAGATAAAAAATTTAATGGTATATTCGAAAAATGAATTTCATTTTTATAAGTAGATAAGTTTCTAACAAACTGGTTTTTATTGTTAATGCAAGTTGCATACTTATGCGGTTGTATTATCCATACTAAGGGAAATCTAATAACAAAAGATCGTTTAAAGCGAATAATTTTCTTGAGAATCAAGTTTGCATGCAACTTGCAAGATTGCATTTCGTGGCTTAAAGACACGATTGGTATTTAAATGTTTTATAATCATCCTTCAAATGAATTAATAAAAAAAAAATTAGAGATTCATTTTTTAAGTAAATAAATATAAAAAATAAATACCTGCTCTTCCTAATTCTATTCAAAAAGATTTTATTATTATGCAAATTTTAATGTGTAGCAAAGCTTAATTCGCATTACAAATAAAATTTCACTATTATTTTAACTACTTCACTGTGGAAAATCAAAACATGAACAAACCAGTGAGATTTCTTAAATATAGAAATATAATTTTTTTTTTTAATAATTCTCAAAATTAATTAGTATTATTTTACAAAAAAAAGCTAGTACTCTTTTATTTAACAGATTTGGTACATTGAAATACAGAGAATTATAAAAAGAAAATCACAATAATATCAATTTTAGTAGGTTGTTCATTACGTTGAAGCTATACAAATATAAAAATTTAGATGAAAACCTTGTTTTAAAGATAATAGTTTATTATAAAACACAATACATATTCGAGACGGACTATGTGTATCAAAGGATGATACAAATTCGATTGATTTAATCACGTGTAGCACCAATAATTTGTAAAATGTATAAGAAAATATTAATAATATCCAAATAGAGTGCTAATGCTGCAAATACATATTCTTCAGGGGAAATGGAATATTTGTGTTCGCCACCCATCATCATCTGTGTATCATATAGTAGATAAAATGAGAATATTAATGCACCAAGTGATGCGTATATAAGTGTTATTGTTTTTGTGTGTACAAACATAGCAATAATACCAAATAGGAATAAAATGACAACAGCAACCAATAACACACCACCCATTATAGTGAAATCCCATTTTGTTTGAAATGCGAATAATGTTAATGAGAAACATACCACAGCGGTTATTCCTACAGCCAACATCACCTGAAATCAAATATTACCTGGATTAGATTTTGGTACTTACAGGGTAATGTTTTGGTCCGAAACCTTGGATACAACAATACAGGGAGCAAACAGGGCGTAGAACCTGTGGACTATCTGTATGGCGTCTGGCCTTGACCGAATCTTATAGCTTCGCAAGGAGAGCACAGAGGACTCCTTGGTCTAGGTGCCAGAGACGCATTTGGAATACACAACTTTTGTATTATTATTATTACAGGGCTTAATTTTTGCAAAATATATGCATCATAAATTTAGTAACTGAATTTAAATCTAAAAAAATATAAATTAATTTTACCTCTTCCGCTTGGTATCTTGAAGCAGTGACACCGAGTAAAAATGTTTCTGCTATCGTAAATATTCCTAGGAAGATAAAATTGGTTGGGGATCTGCGACGTAAATCATCACAACATGAAATAGCTAAAATAGTCACTATCATAACAATCAATGCTACAATCCTGAAAAAAAAATTAAGTTTAATTAGTAAATTAGGCATTTTATAAAAAATATGGAAAAAAATTATCCATATTGCATTACACCTATTTTTGCAAGTGTCTCAATTAGATTCTATAATACTAATAAAACACTAAAAAATGCGCTGGTAATTTTTAAGATAATTGTTTATAATTTAAACTTTTTTGTATACACAGCCATTTGACGTAATAACATGGCGACTACTATCTCATGGTGTTAAAAAACAGCTTAAACAACTGGAAAACTTTTAATTGAATTTTGTGGTTTTTTTTGACTGCTTCTTTCCAAACCTATCTCAATAATATATTTATAGACTTTTTTCTCTATAGAGTAAAATACCATTTCTCTATTCGTACATTCGTATTCATAACAAATTTGGATCGTAAGCAGGGAACACTTAGCCCAAATAATTATAAAGGTATACTCACATTAAACCTGGACTAGCACGAATAAAATTTTTAGTTGGTGCATGATAGGTAGCTAATGCAATAAAACCCACGCTAACCAATAATTGTACCATCAATATAGAATAAACTTTTTGAACAAATGCACGACGAATTGATTTTTCAGAAAAATCAAATCCTTTAATGTCTGTTGGAAAATCATTGCCTCCTGGCATTCCTAAAAAACAAAAGATAAAACACATTAATTATTTTAATATTTAATTATCAGCGTAACTATTATTCATATTTCATGGGTAAATTAATAGTAAAAGCTCTAGAAATTACCCCAAGTAAATTCCAAACTTTCCCTATTAGCGAAAAAAAGGCATTATTATTTTAAGATAGATTTTTAACATAGTTATTGTATGTTTTTTAATGTCATTAATTAGTATTTCCTAGTCTAAAGTTTTAAATTAAAATTTTTATTAAAATTCCAACGTATTTTGGGATTACAACAAATATTCTCTGTACTGTAAAATTTTAAAATCACATTATCATATGTCGACGTTATAATGATTAAAAATATGCGCAGATATCACGCAGTCGGTAGTGAACGAGAGTTACTTTATTAAGGTATTTACCAAGAACTAACTAAGAAGAAATTTATATAAGGACGTGAAAGTCTTATGTCGAGCTATAAGCTCCCGTGGTTAAATTTACGGCCCTATCTGGGTGGGGTCCAGTCATCGGTCTTTGTACTGCACATCAGGCTGTCTAATCACTTCCAATTTCTTAAAAACAAAAGATGACCTGATGCGCAGTACAAAGTACGCAACGACTGAGGACTGGATCTTGTCAGACAGGCGCCTTTTTCTTGCTTCCCATCCACTCGAGTTTCACGTCCTCATATGTTCTTCGTCTAAAAAAACTATGGCGAAATAGAAGTAGCATGATTATAATCAGAAAACTGGTATATAGACATGCACATGCTTACCACTTAGCGCTAACGTTATGTAATTCTTACAGATCCCAGGATTCAATCATATTTCAATTTCTGTAAACATATGTGAATTTGATCCAGTAATGGACGTGTCAATAGATTTTTGTGTACTCAACAAAATCATAATCGTACGAACTATAGTTTTTCTCGATTTACGCCCAAAAAGTAGGACGGGCACAGACATTTTTTTATTTAACGCATAAAAAAGCAACACGATTTTATATTTTTGACGAAAATGAATATTATTTTGTGATTTCGATCGAAAATTTAGGTCAAAAGCCTTTACATATTATATTTTCGATGATTCTAAGAATTTTTTACTGTTGACCGAAATTCACCAAATACGTATTTTTATTAGATAAATTCAGTCTCGTGGCTCAAATTTCTGTTAAAACGTTTATTTTATTCGGTCAACAGAGTGTGATTTCAAAAAAAAAAGTGTTAAAATGATTTCTATTACAATTTATTCATTATTAGGGCTACTTATACAATATACGCATATTCTTTATTAAACAATGAAATAAAATGAATAAACAATGAACTTTACCAATATTTTTATTATTAAAAACATAATTACACAGTTTAAACATACATAAACAAGGTAAACAAGTTTAAATATTTATCTCTACGATAATAATTAAAGCTTAAAATATAACATAAAAAATACATTTCATTTTCTAAACTCTAAAGGAAAGTGTGAAAGTCTTCTTATATCACTAAATTCATTATTAAATTCTAAACTCTAATACCTTTATAAACCTCTGTATAATTTTTATTAATTTTTTATTTTTAATAAATGTTTATTTTTTTGTTTTAAATTATTGTACCAATAAACTGACCATACTAGAAACTCTTACATTATAATCACAACAATATGTACCAATTTCTTTTTCTTTCTCGACTAATATAAATTTTAAAAAACAGTCTTTTCGTGTATGGTCTGCTTTTTTGTAAAATTTATTAAATTCATTGTATATTGTATATCAGTTATATTTATATAGTAATTTCAAATTTCAAGTAAGCGTAATCCTCCTTTATATTAACAAGCCAATATTTATTCCTCAATGGTATTGAAAAATGTATTTATTAATTAATACGTTGTGCTTAAAGCTCGATCTAACCAAAATCTTTCTATGCTGTAGGTTCTAACCGGACCAACTTTCCCTCAAATATAGACAATATTATCGTTTACATTACGTGTAATCGTCTAAATTTCAATGATTGCTTATGGTTATAATTATGATTGATATTATAATCATAATCAAATTATACTTCAACCGAATCGGATCGATATAGTTTCAAACATAGAAGATGAATCGAGCTTAATCGTGATCAGGATAAATTAGATAATAATACTATTAATGAATTAATTAGACACTAACGAATGCTTATTCGTTCTACCGCCAAATTCTCATTATTCATTTTTTATAACCCATTTAACCTTTAACTATGGACGCGCGGTCTGTCAGATCGCGATTTAAAATTTCGCGTTCACCCCCCCCCCCCACTGACCGCGTCTGAGGTGCTCAGTAGCTTCGAATTTAGTGACGAAAAGACTGTTGAGGGGATAAGTTACGGCGCCAGCCTTATATTTGGTAAATAATTTTGCTTTAAACTTTGACTGTGGTCTGTGAGACCACAGTAGTTCAACATATATAACGTTCCCGTTATACATGTTGAACTATTTTCAAAATTAGTTCCCGATGAAAAATAATACAGTCGCCTTTCTAAAAAACGAATCTGAGAATCCCATCTAAATGTAATTATTGATTACATCTATTGCTATATTAATTTGATCCTAATCACGATTATTAATATTTAGTAAAAAAAAATATTAAAAAATTTCAATTAAAATCAAAACAAAAAAATTTTATTAGCGATAATCTTTTTCAGAAATTTTAATCGTACGATCGGAAACTGAACAGTTACCAAACGTTAAATATTTGATTAAAAATGCTGAAAAATGATAGCGCCTATAGTAAATTCAATACTTATAAGTAGATTTTAAGTAAGTTGTGATGGATGGATTGGAAAAAATGTGAATAATAATACATTGAAACAATCATAGGCATAACTTGGAATTATTTTCGAGAGTTTGCAGCAAAAATAACTATTTTTCAAAACGATATATATTTTTTTTAAATAATTAGTAGTGATCAAATGAATATTGAGCATTGCTACGCCTACGATGACAAAATATGTAACTTAATTAAATATAATTATTATGTTCATCATAATTAATTAGTACGATTTTTTATTGGTTAGTTTTCAGTTTAAAACTTCCCTTCAACAAGGAAAAGATGAGAGGATTATAACTGTTAAAACTACCGACATCAATTGAATCATAATTCATTGAGTAGTGGATATTTTATACGGATTTCGAGGAAATGTTCTAATTCGAACTAAACAAAAAAGAAGGCCAATCTGTGCTTACTCATTCTAAGTGAGGTTCAGTTGATCCGACAAAAGTTACTTTTTTCTTAGAAACTCGTTTTCGTTTCCTTAGAAGCCCTTCTTTTTACCATCATTGAGTGAAAGTATTAAACTAGAAAATTACCTTTTTTGTAAATTCATGCAACCTAACTGTATAATTAAATCGAATTGCTTTATTAATTTATTTAAATTGTATATTCTTTTACTTAATTTAATGCTTACACACGTTAATTCGTTGCAGGAAAATTTTAGCAAGATTAAACCATTTATTTAAAGATTATAGATCTTGGATATCCAGCTGATAATTCTAATCATAAATTTAGCCCAAAATCGATATCTTAAGTTTCCGATGTTGAAAGTTTCAGATTTTTTACTCATTCAAGTTCAGCTAACGTGCAATATAATTTTTCTGTAGAGAAAATATTTTTATAAAGAAATTTTTATCAACCATAAAATTTAATTAATTAAAAAAATTATTTATTCGTTATGAACAATTTATAGGTGGGAAATTTGTACACTTCAATGTTAGAGATTTCATTCACAGTTCAGGAAATGTGGCTCGATCTTAAATTTATCAGTATTAAACCAATCAATGTTAAATCTAAATTAGCCCTTTCGACATGGACATATCGCGAGGCAGAGATGAGCAACTGTCCTCTCTAAAATCTCAATTTTTCAAACACCTTCTCCTGGACTTTGCCTGCCGATTATTTCGTATTTAGCTGCTAAATTATACAAATATGCTTAAGTATTATTGAATCTATATAATTTTGAACCGAAAAATTTTGATTTAGAAAAAAAATTCTGAGTATGCTCATGCTGATTGGATTTATCCGAAAAAAATAACGCATACATTAATTATATTATTTTTGTTTTTCTGGTTTCTTTTTACTATAAATAGTATTTTGTTATAATAAAATTTAAAACCAAAAATGAACATGTAGTTCCGCAAAATCAACATGTCAGATGATGTATAAGTATTTCTCTTCACGTAACTTTGAAATTGTCTTTTCTCTTCGGCTATGGTCGCGCACAACTGATCTTAATACACGTAAGTCTACCCAAGCAACATGTATTTTAATCTTCTTGGACCTACAGCTAGTGAAAGAAATTTAACTTACAATAAAATTTAAAATTATCTGAGATTTGTGGAATCCCAGCATGTATGCGAAGTATGAAAATGATATGCTTGATCGTCAAAACATTTCTACATGAATTTTTCTGCAAAAATTATTTTCTTTTTATACTTTATACAAAAATTATATTTATATTTTACACATAAATAACAGCTTGTTTAAAAAAAAAAATAACATTTCGTATATAATACTTAACGAGTTACTTAAAAAAAATGAATTTCAATTAATTTTACAATGAAAATTATTTACAAGAAAATCGTGTGTAAGCAATTTAAAGAGATTATATTATCACAAAAATGACACATTTAAATTGAAACACTATGATAATATTCAGACGTTTTTGTTTATTCGATCTAAATTATATTTTATTAACCTATGCGAATAACAATAGGTTCGAATAAATAAACAAAAGCGCCAATTGATGAAAAGTGATGCATTCTTGATTGGTGGTGTTACTTTAATCTCGATTACCAATTATTTGCAAAATGAATAAGAAAATATTAATGATGTCCATGTAGAGATTTAATGCTCCAAAGATATATTCTTCTGGTGATATTGAATACTTATGTTTTCCGCCCATCATTAATTGTGTATCGTAAATAAGATACAATGAGAAGAGGATTGCGCCACATCCAGCATATATTAAATGTATCACACTGTTTTTAGGTAAGAACATTGCAATAATACCAACAATCATAAGTACAATCACAGCAACAAACAATCCACCGCCCATTACAGTGAAGTCCCATTTTGTTTGGAATGCAAATAATGTCAATGCAATACATATTACAGCTGTTAGACCAACTGCCATCAACACCTACAAAAAAAAAAAAACCATTCTTTAACTATGAATTTAAAATACCTAAAATACCTACAAATCCTACAAACTTAGTAGCCCAAAGAACAAAATAAACTTCAATTTTGATTTTATAATTTGGAATCTATGAAGAATTTCAATTTTATTAATAATATTAATATTTAATGGTACATCTGATTGAGAATTGTCTGCTGCGACATGAAAGGCGTCGATTTTCAGCAAGAATCATATCCGCCGGTTAAGGCATTCCTAAGGTTAGGTTAAGGAGGCTGTCGAAGGGTTTGTTTTGATATCATAAAGAAAAAAACTTTTCGTCCCTTTTCATTCTCCTTTTTAGGGTCATTTTAGTTATGCTCCTATCTAAAAACTGTGAACTTAACGTATACATTGAAATATATATATATTGAAATACAACTCTATGAATGAACAATTCTCGAATTGAATAAGATTTTTAAGAGTCTTTTGGTTTAAAATTTATTATGGAAAAATAAAACTTACCGCTTCACTATTGTATAAAGAACATGTTACACCCAGCATAAACGATTCGGCTACAGTAAACACTCCCAGCAATATGAAATTTGCTGGGGCCTTGCGACGTACTTCGCCACAACATGCCAAAGCGATTATGGTTATAATCAATGCAATGATAGCAATAATCCTGAAAAAAAATTTTTTTTAGTTGTATATTAAGTTCTAAAATCACAGCGCCATAATGGCAAAAATTGAGCTTATATTGTTACTCGAAAGGTTTTTAAATTAAAATCATAGCGTCATAGTCGCCATGCATAAAGAATGGGAGACAAAAAAATTATGGGTTTTCGTATTTTATAAATTCTTAAGTATTAGTTTTGGATCCCATTTTCATATAAAATACACCAACACAAAGGTCATCATCGCGGTTCAATTCAACAAATATTTTTTTAATATCGCTTACTTTATACGTCATGCTAATAAAAAAATTTGCGTGGAATTATGTTACATAACATTTTAATTTTTTATACATGATAGTAAGCTTGAAAATACAGATTGCACAATCTAGTGTCACAGAAAAACTATGTCCCCACTCTTCTAATCTATTGAACAATTAAGCAAATTTAATTGATATCAAATTAATTTTTCAAGAACTAATTTACATCGCGGGGGCCTACATCGCTTTTATTACAAGCTTTATTGTTGAAGTAATTAACTAAAAACAAAAATACTTACAATAAAAATGGATTATTTTGCACAAAAGTTCTTGTGGGTGCATGGTATAACATAAACGCAATAAATCCAACACTGATTAACAATTGTAACGATAATATCGAATAAACTTTTCGTATAAATCCAGCACGAATTGTTTTATCATCAAAATCAAAATTTTTCATGCCTTCCGCATCCGCGCCATCATATGAAGATGTTCCACCATACATTGCTAAAAATATAAATTTTCTATTGTTTTTATACAGTAAATTTTATTTATTAAAATTGTGTATAGATTTTAATTATATTTTTAATTCAATTAATATAAGAATGTCAAAAGACACAACAAGCTGTTTTCACCACTGACAATTTACAATTAATAACAGAAACGCACATAACCAAACCGATAGAACAACATAGAAAACAATAGAAAAAGAAAGAATTATATAGTATGTATGATAAATAAAGATAAGTATGTATGTTATATCCCTCTTTGTTTAATGTTTTCAAGTTTATGTTTATCATGCCGGGTATTACTAGTTTTATGGGTATTAGTCATATCAAAAGTGTAACAAGCATTAAATTCCAAGGGTATTTAAAAAAATATTAATATGAGTAAACTCTTAAGCTAACAGGTTAATTAATTGCATCGAAACACCTTCCTTTTAATTAGAATAACTTCAAGACAAAAATATCCTTAATAGATAACGTATATAAACATTCTAGAAAATTGTTTGTAGATTTTTCTAGAATCAATAGACTTTTCTAGATTATAAAATGACCCCGTTTTATAGTTTTAAAAGTTAAATCATAAATTTTGACTGCATTGCACTTTTAAGGGTTGATATTGTTTTCTTTGTCTTTTTTAACGCAATCCGAAATAAATTATAGTATACAGTAGAACCTGTTATTCAAGGCGAGAGAAGATATCGTTAAATTGTAGTTAAGATGGTCTCTGAGCAATTTGTACCCACCGATTTTACAGTAAATTATTTTTTTCTGAGAGCATTTTAAATTCATTAAATCGAGATTTGTTTAAATACTCCATTTTTTATGTAGAAGTATATTTTTCATTGCATGATGCAGTTCACTGTATTAGTCTAAAAATTAGTAGAACACAAATGCTTTTTTTGTTATTTATTAGTGATCGAAATGATTTATTTGAGAATTATTTAGATTATTAGAACTTTATTTTAGCACAATTAACAATACCTTTAAAAAAATTTCAATTCGATATATCACTCGTTTAAAAACCGTTAATCAGTACAATGTAATAAAATTTTCATCTCCAACAATTTGTATATTTAAGGTAGTAAGAGCGCCAAAGCAAATTTAGACTTGTGGTTGAAACTATTTGAACCTTATTTTCAACTTTGATGATTAATTTTGAAAATTACTCCAAATATCGAAAAATGTTATTCTTACTTTTCGTCTTATATTGTAAAGTTATAACATAATTCACCATCAAAATTGAAAATATATTTTTTTTTTAATGAGTGTCCTCACTACCGTGCCCATACATCCTTAATTAGTCGGGCACAAACGGGTTTTTTTGTCTCCAATAATTTATATATAATTTATTTATAAAGGTTTTAGCTTTAATTTAAAAAGTCTAATTTTGAAGTCATTTATTTTGACTTAGTCCAACTTCATATAAAAAAAAAAAATCAAGCCTTTTATCCAAAATTGCCCTGGCGATCGTACATCCTTAAGGAGGTAATTGTCGTACACCGATTTTGATGATTCTTACGCCAATCGATTAGTCTTGATCTTGCGAGTGTTACTAAAGACATGGTAGTAATAAAAATTCAATATGGCCAGAACAATCAGACAACCCCAAAATATTTAAATAAAAAAAAAGTTCAAAAAACTAAAACCCCAACGACTACAAAATTACGTTCTAAAAATTATGAAAAAAAGAAAAAAATTTTTTCATCTGAAACTGTCCGGAAAACTTAGTAATTCTAGAGGTCCCCTAATTTTAATGACGATTTTATTTATACCAACAATTTCAGATGAAAATGTTTTCATTTTTTCATACCTATCTCACCTGATCCCCTATTTTTTGTTAAGTATATATTAAATTTTATTATAAATATAATTTTGTAAAAAATAAAGCTACACTAATAACTATTGGAGAGACGCTAAAAAAATTTAGATTGCAACATTCAATGAAATTATTTAAATAAGCCATTCAATGAGAGAGAGGAATGTACCACGTAAATATGTTATGTAACAGTATAACTTGTTTTATATTAATTTTTTCAAATTATCAAGTTTTTATGCTAATTAAAATTATTAATATACAGTCTGTTTTTAAAATTATTCGTTAGCTGTCAGTCACCCCTCATAAAAAAAAGTGTTGAAATCAGTTTCAGCCAAATTGACTTATATTGGCCATAGTTTCAATGATTTTATCTCGAATTTTGTTTATGCGAAAGAAGTATGAAGTAACAATTTGAAATTGCCGAGACAGTATGTTTTACCCAGACTATACAGGCACAGTAACTAAACTCAATTGACTGTCTCCTACATAAAAAATTTTATCTTTTCATAATATTAGTATAGAATATGTCCCCGAACCAAAAACAAGGGGTGTTATAAGTTTGACTGCTATATGTGTCTGTGTGTCTGTCTGTGACATCGCAGTACCTAAACATATGAACTGGTTTGGATTTTTTTGTTTTGTTTGAAAGAAAATTTAATGGGGAGTGTTCTTAGCTATGTTTCAAGTACGAGTTTAGAGTTCCGTGCCCAGAACAAAAAAACAATCGATGATCCTCAAAATCGGTTCAGTTTGGACAAAGCTCTAAGGAAAAAGGTAATTTAATGGAGAGTGTTCTTAGATACGTTTCAAGTGTGAGTTTAGGATTCCGTACCAGGAAAATTTCTCGGGGGTTTTTAAATTTTGTAAGCTTTACTTGTTTAGAAAGTGTTTACGCATTCCTAGACTTTTTATAAAATAAGATGTAATTAACGATACCCATTCCACTCTCTTAGACTAATCTTACACAATAACGGTGTAGTTTTTTTATAAGCAGTTTCTTTTTAACAAGTCTCATTTCTTTCGATTTGTTAACTATCTGAAGATAGCCCTGTTTTTGATTAAATTAATTTTATACCAACTGTATATCTATTTATGCACCTTCCTTTATATACATTTAATATATAAAAATTTCCATTAATAAGTTTTATACATTTAGATAAAATAAAGTTATTACTTTTGATAAGGTAAAAATACTTTCAAAAATATTTACTTTGATTGCCAGATAACTAAAACCTTTAGATTTCTCGGAAAAGATTTCGCAGAGTTTGAAAATTTCTTTTCTTTTTTCGTTTTTTTTACGATTATTTTTTATTCGATGAATTCTCAACTGTTAATTGGGAAGTGTTTAAATCGTTCGAGAAATATTGTTGCTTTTAACTTATTTAATACATAATACAGTAGAACCTGGATATCAGAGAACTTTACCAGGGTTTTTTTTTATTACTTAAAGAGGTGCTGCTTAGTTTCCCAAACAAACCAGGTTGTATTGGCTAGTTTCCTAAATAGCCACATTGGTGTGAAAGACATTCAAATATTTGTAAACAAACCTGCCGCAACCTGGCCTGCTTATACAGAGTGGCTAACAAGTTTATTTGCTAAAATATCAATAAGATAGGTATTTTAATAAAATGCGGCAGGAAAATTAGTAATGGTTTCCCACATATCCAGGGCTTACTTAACTAGGTTGCACTGTATATACAAACACGACTATTAACGTAATAAACAAAATAAAACCAACTTACACATTATTAAACTAATGAAAACTTCCTCTAATTATCAAGTTATTTGAGCAAAATATAAAATTTGTTTATTAAACACTCGGTAATATTAATTTTTTTCAAACAATATTTTTGTTCGCGTAGAAACACACATACGTAAATATTTAGTGACTAATTCAATATGGATTGATTACATATCATTAAATATGTTTTTTATATTCCTTTTATCTAAAGTACGATAAATAGGATTGATATGTGATTCATATTACAGTTATTTTGAAACTGTCTTCGGAAAATTAAACTTGAATACATCAGACATATCGATACAGACCTTTGCTTTTGCCAGTAAAAGTAAATTTTATCTATACTAATATTAAGAGAAAGTGATATACAGAATGTTCGATTTACATCTAGGCATATAAACATCACGAGTATGACGGAGTACATGCGTTAAGCAATGCATCTAAGTAACAGGTATTATAGGTGTTATATGAAATTGCAAAAGTGACTTGTATCGTGGCTTATCTGTTGTAGTTCATATATTCAACTAAGAAACTCCTACTCTCTAATCGTCTTACAACAATCTCAACGCATATCGAAACTTCAACAAATGTATATAATACCTCTCACTTAGATGCATTGCTTGATGCAAGTATTCAGTCATACTCGTGATATTTATGTGCCTAGAAGTAAGTCGAACATTCTGTATATTGTTGTAATATAATCAGCCGAGGCTTATTGATAAGTTCCAATATATTCAATATTTTAAATTCAAGTCCGTTATAAATAGTCTAAAAAACGAACTAACCTAACACAGCCCCCTCCCCTTCCAACCCATTCTAAAAATACGTTCTATACAAATACACTCATTAGTTATAATGATGATAATAGTTTTCTTTAAAATCGATGCATTATCAAATAGTAATAATCATTTATTTTATAGTATAATAGATAGATGGTGCTGGCTATTGTGCGTTTATTTAAAATGATTAATAAGCGTAATTTGAATTATAATAAGCGTAAAATAATTAGCATTTATATTGTTTATGTTAGTCACTGATGTTTTTAATTGTTGCATTGAAGAACAGTTCTGATTCAGATGTTGGTTTATTTTATTGAAGTTTTCAAATGATACACGTATACAGAATGTACGATTTACATCTAGGCATATAAATATCACGAGTATGACAGAATACATGCGTTAAGCAATGTATCTAAGTGAGAGGTATTATATACATGTGTTGAAGCTTCGATATGCGTTGAGATAGTTGTAAGACGCTTGGAGAGTAGGAGTTTCTTAGTTGAATAAATAAACTACAACAGATAACCCACGATACAAGTCACTTTTGCAATTTCATATAACACCTATAATACCTCTTATTTAGATGCATTGCTTAACGCATGTACTCTGTCATACTCGTGATATTTATATGCCTAGATGTAAATCGAACATTCTGTATTCATAACACTCAAATGTAATATTTGAGCAATTAAATATTAACTTACATTCTATTGATTTTTAAAAAAATTTTTTTTTTTTTTCATAAACAAAGTTGAGTAACGCATTTTCTAAGAAATAATTGTTTATACAATATATTTGATTTCTAAATTTTTGTGTTGGTTTTACTTTTTCGTAGAAGAAGGTTTAAAGATAATGTATGATTTTTTTTCTTATCCGGGCTATAAAAACCCCGTTTTAAGTTAATGAATGAAATTATGAAACCCTTCTCTCGAAATTTTTTTATTTCCATTCAAAATAATTTTTTAATAAAATTTATAAAGAGTCAAATGCCGCGTGTGTTGGCAGTTGTAGAGGGTTTCACAGGCAACTGACGCCCGGAACGGTAAGTCAACCTCACTTTTTACGTCCTGGGCACGCTGTAAAAATTTCAGCTTGATACCTTCGTTTTTAGTTATCGTGTTGTCAGACAGACAACCAGGAATGGCCTAATTAGGTGATTTTATGAACACCTATGCCAAAATTTTGTTCGCAGGATCAATATTTTTAAGCGAACTTAATATACCTTGATATATATTACATATGTACAGGGTATAGCTAGTGTCGCTACCATTTTCAAGAAATTTTTTGTATTTTTCGAATGATTTTGAAATAGAGATTTTTGTATAAATTTCAATGTTATTAATAAATGAAGATTGATCGTAAATAAAGCAAATTCAAAATCAGAACTATTTTTCAATCCACCATAACTGATGTTAGTGTAAAATACCCTGGCTGCCAGCATGCCTAAACATATTTAAGTCAATACTTAACTCCGTTGATCACTGTTTATATATGATTTTTCAGTGGTTCCTATAAAAAGAAATTCTTATAAACAAATAAATGAATGAATGAAATACCTTGATCAGCTCCATCATTTGTTGTTGATGTTGTAGTTGCCATATTATTTTTAATATGCAATTTTTTGATTAATTTTAACACAAACACACAAAATAATAATGTTTTTTCTTAGACGTCACACTCTTTTTTAATGAAAACTGTACAATTTTTTGAATTTATCAATAAATCAATAATTATTTTTACCGGCAAATCAAAAATAATATTCGTATCTACGGGAATTTTATTAAAAATACACCCAGGTTTAACTTATCATCAACGACGAGTAAAAAAGATAAAGAAAAATATCAACCCATTTCAAAGTAATTTATTTATATAGGGTGTTTAATAAATATGTCAACGAATTTCTAGATATTGTAAGGATCATCAAACATTTTTAGCCCAAACATGTAGGTATCAAAACCTTCCGTTTTCTGAAGTAACAGGATGATTTTGTTTTAAAACAAAAACATAATAATAATAAATAAATAATTTAAAAAATCATGTAAACATTATTTTTTAGAGTTTTACGATAATAAAACTAACATTTTTGTTTCGAAACTTTATACTTAAATATCTCGAAAAAGTCTTTAACCATATGTTTATTATATAATCTTCTCTTGTTAGTTTTGTGTAAGGAATCTCAAAAGAATAATTTAATTACTATCATATAATTTTTTTTTAATTTATCACCTTATATCTCAAAAACGGAGCATTTTGATTCCGACATTTCGGTCTAGAAATGTTTGTTTTGATGTCCCCTAAAACCTCTAGAATTTGTCGGTATATTTATGAAACAACCGGTATACAGGGTGGCATTGTATTTTCTTCATCAAATGCAAAAAAAATTCAAATTAACTAGTTTCGATTACCATACATTTTCTTAACGCTTTCGGGGAAGCTTTCTGAAACTGTGCTGGTAGTCTCAACAGACACAAAGTCCTAAAAATTCATATTTTTGAAATATGAGAGGAGCATCATTCTAAGTTTGAAATACTGAATAGACTGAACCTCCTGATAACAAAAACACTCAGGTTGATTTGAGTTCCAGATTATTCTAGCATGAAGAGAAATGAAGCAACAGTATCGCTAGCAAGAGAGGGGTCACGAAAGCCTGAGATATCTGCACCAAACATTGCTCAGTTAAAATGAATCAGATCGGACCCTAGAAAAATAGCTAGTATTTTGATTGTAAATTGCTGATTGAACTATAATTTGGTAATTCGGACCATCCGACTTGCAGGATATAAGTATTGGGAAATGATGAAATATTTCTAAACACTACTCTATTCTAAAAGGTTTCATTTTATTTGTACATGTAAATGCCTACAAAAATTTAAGTGCGGAATGTGGACTTATTTGTCTGAGAGAATTCTCAACCAAGAAGCCTTGATCGTTCTCGCCTCTAAGCTCGGTTGAATTCTGTAGTTTCATTTGTAAGCATTTTAGTTTTTATAAAGCACTGATCAAACCGTTCTGGGCGGAAAATTTTAATCCATATAGAAATTAGAAAATAAGTGTTTAAACATTTTAATTTGCATTTAATTAAGAATCACCTGTATATAAAAATAATCTTTATTTACTTTAAAATAGAGATAGTTAAGTTGATGATAATTGCACGTAACCGAAATAAACGTTTAAAATAAAACTGTAAAATAATAATCACCGTAGTTTTAAAATTTTGATTCGAATTTTATAAATATAATTTTGATATTAGAATTAAGTTATATTAAGTTTATCTAAGCTAATTTTGAAACTAGTTACGTTAATTGATATCTGATTTAAATTTTATTTTTTAATTCCATTTACTATCAGACGGTTTGTCCAAGATAATGTAGTAAAAATGATATATCTCTGGCGTTGCAGGTTCTAACTAAGCGTTGCTTTCTAATTCGTTCATATAGAGTTGGGCCATGCCACTGAGTGAGATTATATTTTAAAAAATATTTCGAAAACATGATGGCAGATCTTTTTAAAATCAATATTTGAAAAAAAAATGGTACACTTTATTCCATTTTAGCTCAAGTCAATAACCACTAATTATAATTGGTTACTGGATATTTGTTACATATTTCTCAAGCTGAGATTAAGAGGCTAGACAAAACTTCAATTTTGTAAGGTATTCTTTATGGAAAAATTTTTACTTCAAATATTTTTTGAATGGGTATTTTTTTATAGCCGTCCGGTTTTTCAAAAATTAGAATGTGGGACAAAATGATATGCTCTATGGTTTTTTGTTTATTTCTTTCAGGGAGGTAAATGATTATACTTGTTTTATATCGCCAAGACAGTGCCGCCTATAGACCAAAATAGTTACTACACCCGTTCATGTATCTTATTGTCTATTACCAGACTTCTTGTCTCCCACATTATTGACATAAATCAGATTAGTTTATAGCAGGGGTGGCGAACCTATATATATCAACGCTCCATTTTTTGCCAAAGAAATGATTAGTAAAGCTATGGACATTCCATTAAATAGTTTTGACTGCGTGATTATTTAGAAAAGTACAATTTTTTTCAAATCTATTTCTTTTTCAGTAAGCATTTTCTACGCAATCGCTGACTTTGATTTTATTGAAATACATTTATTTATCTCCATTTTTTAGTTTCGGAACATTTTAACTTGGATAAACTTAATATTTTTGAATTTTTAAATTTTTAGGGGAATCCGAATTTGTTTAACTCGTACCATCACCAATTTTTTTTTTTAATTAATGAAAATGTTACATATAAAAGTTGTGCACGTGTTCACATACACACACATAGAGAGCAAAAAAAAAACTAAGCTAGCTAACTATTGCAAACTAAACATTATTAAATTATTTAAAAAAAGTAAATAAATAATTTTATCTTAAAAGAAATTGTGCATGAAAGGTTTTAGTTCATAGAGTCTTTTGATCGTTGATTCAATGCATTAGAAAACATTTAACAGTTTAAATTGATCACAGGAACTACAACGGCAAATTCATTATTAAGGGTTGCTTTTGGCCGATACGTAATGGGTTTGATTACTTTGAGAGTTCTCTAGAAATTAGTACTCATCGATTGTTTATTTTTTTTTCTTTAAAAAAAAATATAAATAAAATAAAGTCTGTAATTTCAGAAGGTTGTTACCGATAGATTATCTATCATCATGTACTAAATCGTATCGACAAAACGCAGCCAATGAGGTTTATGCGACCATCTATTGTAAACTGTGTAACGTTTTGCAAATGCAATTAATAATTAAAAGAGCGAGTGTTTTTCATGTTAAAAATATATAATTCTAAAACAAGTGAGCTTCACAAAAGTTTCAAATAAAAGTTTTCGATTTCTTAATATGTAATGATACACTATAAAATATAAAATAAAAGGAATCGAAAATAAATAAATCAATCGTAGTGTGTACTTTGACATAAATGGGTTTGAAGATAAAATGCACACAATAATCATATATCCATAATAATAACCATAATCATCAAATTTTAATAAATAGAACGCAGGATATGGGCCAAAAGGCAAAAAAATTATTTTCCAAGATGGAGGCGAAAGGGTTAATTTCGAGAATATGCAAAATCAGAATTAATATATCCAAACAACCCCCTATTGAATGAAAATAAAAAACCTAACTTTACTTTAAGAAACTGTTTTTTTCAGAATAGGGAATAAATAAAATTTTAAAATGCTGTAATTAAGTATAAAAAATAGTTAAAATAGATAATAATTTTGAGATGTTTAAACGCAGTCCTTTTGGCGCTCTCTGTTGGCGACGTATTAATATGTGAGATGGCAGTTGGTGATAGTTCAATGTACTATTTACTACAGCTGTAATACCGACGTATGTAGTAATTATAGTATATATTCATGGTAATACCATACAAAATATAAATAATTAAAACCATACAGTATGTCAACAAGTGTGACAAGCCACATACTATGACGTCACGTCCGATTTAAATTTCATGAATATTCCCTATTTAACGAAAATTAAATAATAATAAAAAAAACTAATTTGCTCGTTTTATTAACTGTAATGGAACTATTGTTTGCCTCTTTATCTATCCTGCTTCGTTTTGACATGGTCAACTGATAGAAAATACGCCATCTATCATAGTAAAATGGACTGTCGCGTTGTAGTGATTTAATATTTTCTGTAACATTAGACGTTAATGAACTTCTCAAGCTCAACATTAATAACAAATCGATTTAACAAGATATATCGAACATAAAAGAAAATGCAAACAATTGACATACGATATCATATGATATTGCATGAACTTTCAAACAGTTGTAAAATAATAAACACTGTTATAAATTATATTATCCAACAATTGAACACACGAGATGAATGATTCATACACAAAAAAACAATTGACGTCACCTCGACTAATGATAATAATACGAATCTAACCTTGAAAATCGTCAACTTAAATATAGATTTACTTGATTCCAATTATTTTATTTTTAAATAGGTATCCTAATTTGTACAAAAAAATCATTTATTTATGAAATCGTGAATTAAAAAAATATAGATACTTCACAATCAAAGGAACGTATCCTATAAAAGTAATACGTTTCATTGATTCGGAGACATATTGATACTTGTTAATATTAAAAATAAAAACACTCGCTCATTTAAGGTAGTACCAGCATGAAATCACTTTTCGACAGATTTGGCCGAATTTTTTTTCTCGGGTTTTTAATAGCTTTATTTATGAATTCCTAAAATTTCATAATTTTTGACCGTTTAGATCGCGAGATATTTAAAGACAAAGTTCGCGATTTTGAGGGTCATGTCCCATTTAAAGCATGTAAAATGTCCGGTCTCTCCAACTATTTTTTATGATATTATTATATATTGAAGAAAAAGTAGAAAAAAATGTTTATACAATACAATTCTAAAAAAAAAATTTAGAAATTAATTTTCACTTTCGAGATATTAATTTTGACGTAAATTGATCGAAATTGGGACGTTGGCATAATTATTTCCCATTTTAAACGGTCAAAATTTCTGAAACTTTGGGAATTAATAGTAAGCATTATTAAATTCTTAAATTTAATTTTTCGTTAAATTCTGTCGAAAAAAAAATTGTACCATTGCTTTAACATAGAAACTGCAAATACCATGCTGGAACATCGTTAACAGATAAAACGATTTTTAAATATTGAATTTTGAGTAAAATTGTCATTGTTTTATTTCATATAGCTATACAAAACCAAATATTTGCACATGAATTTAATTTTCACAAATATTGAGACAATTATTTACTTATTTTTATGGAGGTGCCAACGAAATGAATTTTTTATGCCATATTTAGCTGGAAATAAATTTTTGACAACAAATCAATCGAATTTAGATTAAAATTTTACCGGAAATGAATATATCTTCCATATTTTATACAGAAATCTGTCGGTTTAATGCAACGGAATATTAAAACCATAAATCAGTTTCTATAACTATAGAACTTGGTGAAAACAAACAATTGACTGAGTTAATTGTTGAAATATCCTGTACAGAAAGTGTTGAATATCAGTGCTTGATAATCAACACAATTATGGCGACCTTCCGGTCGGGATTTATTTGGTTTTCGTAAATTTCCAAAATTTTCGAAAGTATTTTTAAATACTTTATAAAGTAAATTTTTTTCGTTTTATGCGAATGGTTCACAAGGCCACTAGTAGAAACCACTTTTACACTTTTGGAGAAAATGGACATCCAAGTTTTGTCCTAATTTGTGCCCTCGCGGGTAAACAGTGACGTTTACGAAAAAATGTTTCAAACAAAAGTTGTTTAGTTTTTTACAAGGAGCTTTCTTTATACTTGGCTTTTGTTCTATTTCTAACGGTTTAAGACCCAACTGACATATGCTGCTCATTTACGAACTCGACCTGATTTTTTACGTCCTGTGCACGCTATAAAAATTTCAGCTTGATATCGTTTTTCGTTTTTGAGTTATCGTGTTGACAGACAGATGGACAGAAGGATGTACTGTAATTTCATGAACACCTATACCAAAATTTTGTACGTAGCATCAACATTTTTAAGCTTTACAAACTTGGGACTGAACTTAGTATACCTTGATATATTTCATATATACGGGGTATAATAACTTCTAAATTTCTAACTGTATTATCAGTGAGTGAAACGATTGTACCTAAGCTAGCTTCATGGTTTAAAAAATTGTAACTAACTTCACACTTCATTTTTCCAAAAAGTGTCTAAAGAAGTATAACTTCAATCATGATTTCAAAATTGACTCTACTTTGTTGATATAACATTTTGTTATGATTTCAGAATAATTTTGAAAAATTATTCTTTAAATTCATGTGAAATATTTCATTTAGTATTTTTTTCATCGAAATATTTAGATACTAATTTAATTTTTTAAAACTTTTAAATGCACAAACCTGCAGCTGGTGGAGGATAGGGTTGTGACGGTGGTGGATTGTAACCGAATGCTGGTCCTTCTGGAGGTGGTGCAAAACCCGCAGGTGGTGGTCCTGGTGGATATCCACCCGCTGGTGGATATCCTCCTGCTGGTGGATATCCTCCTCCTGGTGGTGGATAGCCACCAGGTGGTGGATAAGGTTGTCCTGGATAACCAGCTGGTGGTGGAGGTCCATAATAACCTTGTTGATTTGGATCTCCTGCATTAAAGACATTTAGTTAAAAATATTTATCATTAAATTTATTAGGTGTACATATTATTTGTTACTTATTCACATCGTCCCTTTCATACGGATCACTCCACCAAGTTCTTTTCATGCAAAAATATACCTTTTACTATTTTTATACAAGGTGTCCAAAACTATCTTATTAGCACTTCAGAAAGCAGAGCTTTTTTAAAGAATGGAATTCTAACTAAAAAAAAGTCCTTAGCAAGTTTTCGGATCCCAATATCATTAACAAGATGGACAGTTTCATTAATTACCGTTTTTATCTTTGGGAATAATCCAATTTTTAGAAAATAAAATTCACTGCAATTTATGCTTAAAGTGAATGTTCTCTTAGTTTAATTTTTGCGGACATAAAAACTACTCAATGGATTTTGATGAAACATTAAAATAATATAGCTCATACAACGGAATAACACGTAAGCTATAATTTATAAAGATATTTACAAACCGTCAAAGTGGTCGATCGCGTAAAGGCGCAATCGCCTTTAACCGTTTGACCACTTAGACCATGAAGGTTATAGAACAGGAGAAAGATCGCTATGTACTAAACTACTAAAGCATTAGCGTACCTGTCCCTAAAAATTTGTAGAATTTATAGTTCATTTTTAAGCCACCAGCCGCGCTGTCATCAAGAAGTAGTATCTGTGAAATTAGCTGTTGTTGTTAGCATAATGTACAAATTGATATATCATTTGAAATTAGCGCACAACAGCCCGCTTTTATTGATACTACGTATTGATCGCAGCGCCTCACTTATTTTATCCATATTTCGGGGACAATATTTTCTATAGCGATCGTTCTCCTGCCTATATGCTTCATGACTTAGACTGTGACGTTGCGAATTCGAATCCAGGCAGCGGCAGTCTGATCAAATACGATTAATAAGGCCTGAATAAAAACGTAATAACCTTTTCCATCCACATCATGAATTTAATTGTATGTATTCGAATGTAGTTTAAATAAATAAATAATAAAAATGATGATAGGTGCTTTATGTTATAGACGTGTATATGTCTGACGCACGGAGGTTAAACCCCATTATTATTATATACAGATATTAGCAATTACCCGCCCGGTTCGCTGGACGATTTAGATTTTAAAATCAATTAATTTTTGTTTCCTAATAAAGCAACATTTATTTCGATTGGGCAATGAGGTCCAGCGAAATGGGCGGGTAACTGCTCATATCTAAAATATTCGTTTTTTTCTCGCCGTTGAAGTTTTACATTTTGTGACATGGTGTCCTTTTCTTACAACTATTGTGAATGACTCCGCTCAGATATTCAGTGATTGGTTAATGTTTAGTGCTTTTAAATTTATTTATATTACCTTGTGGATAATATCCTGGACCGCCGCTAAACATTTTTCAACTTTTTTAAAAACTGAAACAAATAAAAAACAATTCATAAATACACATAATTTTAATTAATTATTAATTGAATAAAATCGTAGAAAAAAGAGGGTAAGTTGTTTTAATTAATGCATTCAGATTTGAAAATCAAAATTTTATATTCAATTTAACAAAAAATAGATTTCCATGCCGAATCAACGAACTGCTAAACTTTTAACCTAATAACGTGACCTATTTAATTATTTGCCTATTACCCTACTACTGCATTAAAATATAACGAGCGTAAATTTTTTAGGTCAAACCCACAGAAGCAATTTTGAGTATTTTGCTTATTTAGATAAAAATCTGCATTATAAGATGTAAATTCGCCCACGTGTAATATAAAAATTATTTACTATTTTAATGTAATTTTGCAGTACTAAGTAATTGATAGCATGTAATAATCATCCTAAGATAGGATGTACTTTCTGATGTTGTTATTGGTCTTTGCATCATTACTCGGGTTGATAAAATTGATACTTGTATACTTTAGTGTCCGTAGGCGTGTTTGGGTTATTAGCAGTGGCAGATTTAAGAAAAAGGCCCAGTGAGGAAAATCTATAAATAGGGCCGTTTTTTTTAGTCTTTGTTAATCACCTTATTCCCTCCCTTGTTGTGCCCTTTCATATAAATTTATCTTTTCCATCTTTTTTTGTTTTTAGTCTTTCTTAATGAACTTCGTGCACCCTTGTGGCGCCTTCTTATACAAATTTTACCTTTTTCCACCCTTGTTTTAGTCTTCGTATATCTATTTTGGGTCCCCTTATTGTGTCCTATTTCGAGGGCCTAATGGACAACTACTACTTTGCTATCACTTAAATCCGCCACTGGTTATGAGTATGATTTATGTAGATATTTCTACCCCCTCCCCATATTTATAAAATAATTTACATTATTGACAATTTTAATGCAAAAAAAATTTCCGATTACCGCAGTTTTTACGGCTTTAAGCAACTACAAAGCTCCCTCAAATTGAGCAAAAGGGTTAAAAATTTATCTAAGAATTGATTTAAGATAGTATAGCAGTATCGAGACGTGAAAATTTTTGAATTTTTTTCTACATCCAAAGATACAAAAAAATTTACAATAATTTTTTAAAAAATAACACAATTTAATATTTTATTGATCAAATTTAATACGTATTAACAGTAATTAAAAATCGTAAAAACATTTTTAGAAATTCAGTTGACTAAAATTTAACTGTCAAATTCAAGGACTGTTTAAATTCATAAACATAACCTCAAAATTTCCCATTTTTTACAAAAAGCAACGTAATTTTAATTCATATATTCGTTTGATCATGAATAAATTTGATGACATTTAATTATGATAATATTCACAAACGATTTATATATAATCTAAGGAATTTTTTACAATTCAAATTTATTATGCACACGATGCGTTTTAATATTTCCTATTAACAACAGAAGCAGAAACGAAATTGTGATAATAAAAGTTCGAGTAAATCAAAACTATACGGTAAATCATTTATAATTCTTTAAGCGTTTTGCAATTTACAATTTTTCAGTGTAGGTACAACTTAGTTCCATCAATTGAACAAAAAAAAATTTTTTTTTCAGATCAACTTTACTAATTTTTTACAATCACCTAGTTCCAGCGTTATTGATCAGAGGCACTAATAAGGTTCCATGCAATTTTGCGTAATTTTAATTAATTATATCTCTTAAACTGAGGAAACTATGATCTTTTGAATATTTTTTTAAAATAGTGACCCTCTATACTGCTATACTATCTTACCCTTTCATAGTTTCGAATTCGACACTAAGGCCCCTCTTCCAACCTTGTTATGTAAATATTTGATTTTATTCAAAAACATGAAAAGATAAAAATAGCATTTCAACAGGAAATATTAAATAAGAACAATCTCATAAGTTTTTTTATTTGCTTAAATTCTTTATTTTTATCAGGATGCCGACATCTGCAAAATTTTAAATTCTGCAATATAAGCAAATTTGGCCGAGATTATGTTTCTATAATATTAGTGCGGGGTCCTTTTTTCCAATGAAAAACATTCTTGTTTATCAAGCCATAAAACAATTTCATTATGATTTATTAAACAATTGATAACAGTCCGATTTCAAGTTAAAAATATTACTAATTATCTAAAAAATGTGTTGAAATATTAAATGGTTTGTAATTATGAGAGCCTGAACATTAAACTTCAATTAAACACATTGTGTATGATTTATCATTAAAAGTTTTTTTTTTTATTTGAACGAATTCTCTTTTGTGTAATATTTCCATCGAAATAAAAAGTTTACCCACCCAAGCCCTAAACGAACCCAATTTTTTTTTATTTTGGAGTTGACCCGTGCGAAATTTTCGTACCCCTATGTGGGCACTCGGTTTACGCCAAGTATACACTAGGCTTTCGTTTCGCGAAGGTCTATAGAATTTTGTAATGCTTTAAAAGTAACGAAATACTTTTAAAATATTTTTTTTAATAAAAAATATCTACAAAACGACAGTAAATTCATACACTTTTGAGAAATAATATACAGAGATATAAAAAAACATAATTTTTGTTGTTGTTTTAAATTTTGATAAAAATTACTTTCTATAGGAATTTTGGTTAACTCAAAATATGCAAAAATCGGTTTCATTTGACGTATAGTTTCTGAGATGTTACCTTAAATCGTAAAGAAGGCGAAAGAACGGAATAACTTTAGTTGATATAATGACCCAAATTTTTGTAAGATCCAGTAACAGAAGACAACGAAACAAACTAAAAAGGAAGACTATGGACTGTAAAATTATTATTTTCTCAAAAATTATATTATTCTCTTTTAACAGATTTTCTATATCCGCACTTATTTTCTAATTAACGTAAAAAAATAAATGTGTTAATTATAGGTAAAATTTTGTATTAGGCCATGGAATCCTGAATGTTAAAGTAGACGCTTGAAAGCTCCCATCTGAACAAATGAAAGTTCTGATAAAATTCATTAAGCATTTTAAAACAACAATAATTAATTAATTAATAATCAAAACAGAGGTAAATTTAGAATTTAAAAATAATCAATTAAAATATTCTAACAAATATGATTACGTAAATAAAGATTAAATGCATAACGCAAAAAAAATTATGCAGAGAAAATAAGATTACTTTTCATTTCAATACAAGGAAAATTGATTTCACAATAAGTGAAAATAACCTATATAAATAGTATGGAGTTTGAGGGAAATCCCAAGAATGCAATGGTGAATGGGTTACTAATAATAACTTTTATTAACTAGTTCACAAACTTCAAAAAAAAAAAGCATAATATCTTATCAGAATCAATTTATAAATACTTTGGAAATTGTAAAATATTCTAAAATTTCTATATAAATAAATTATATGCATGTAAATAAAAACGAAACAATTTATAAAAAGTAATTTTAATGGAACGTCTTTCGTTTCATGTGTCACTGTCATAAATCGTAAATACGCATAAATTAGCAAAAAAAAAAGAAATTTTCAAATCAATATTAATTCTACTTACTTTATTGACTAGTAATCAATCACAAAACAATCAAACAATAATAATCAAAACTTCAAAATTTACAGAATATTCGCACAGAACTCGGTTTATTATGCCTGGAATTTTCTGCGAAGTGTGTTCTCAAATTGTTAAAACACTCAGCATACGTTTCTGTAATTTTAGAAATGACAGCAATGACGTAATATTCACTCTCTTCGTTTATTCTATTGTAATTTGTATTCTTTGTTGCAAGTGTAATTCCATTTGCTTGTATGTTCATGTATTGTAAATGTTTCTTTCTTACTCTTTATAATAGAAATTATATACAAAATAGAGACACTACACTTGTTTAAAAATCTATAATTTTGAGGGTGCGTTCAGAAATTCATACATTTCTCTAGTAACCGAGAAACTTCTAGTTTCTTCGAGAAGAAACTAGAAATTTCTTCTATTAATTTGTTCCATTTGAAAATTTGCCGTTGAATTTGATCATAGATGAAATTGAATTTGATTTAGAAAAATGTAGAGTCATTTTAAAGGCAATGAAACAACTATGAAACAGAAAAGAGTAAAATTAACTAAAATATCGGCGTAATAAAAAGAAAAATTGCTACAACTAAAGTTGTATTTTTTATTAGGCATAAAAATCATTTAATTATTTTATACAATAAAATCCACCACTTCTACATCTTTGCAGACTCCCTTCTTAGAAGGTAAAAATAAAAAAGCAACTTGAAAAGTATGTGCATATATCGGATTAAAAGTAATTTGAAAAGAAAGTTTCTGATATAGGTATAGTATAGCTCAAAATATTACTATATAGCTAAAATCGCTCTAGAATAAATTTTACCCGATGTTGAAATTTTGGAATCTTTCTTTTAAAAGAACTGAAAACAGATAGGAACGTGATTTTGCTAAAATCTGATATGGTGACGCTGGTTCGCCAAAAATCATAAAACCATATAAAAATCTCAATTGACATAAAATGACTGGCGTAGAATGTGGAGAGTCTAATCACATCCCAGTCCGCCCAAATTTAATTACTTTACCAATGGACTCAAAATAATTTCAGTATGGAGTCCAAATTAACTATAAAGTTGTTTACTACAAAAAGATACTGGTGACAAGTCTTGATTACCACCTTGGCTTACCTGAGATTTGAATTTTAATCATTTGAAACAGTTTCAACACAAAAATTGAACTACGAAAAATTATGTATCTAAAGCACGTATCTAAATACTTGCCTAAATTTCTGCTTATTATTAAATAAAGAAATTCCTCGTCAGTTTTGATATAAGTATTCATTCTCTATTGATTTGATCTAGATTCTAGAATGAACACTTGATTATATTGTTATGGCTCCGTACCTAAAGGGTGCAAAGAGATAATGTTACTATTTAAATTTAAACTACGATTTTTTAGAGCGCTATAATGACGTAATAGGTAGCTTATTGAAGTTTTATGGTGAATACTCTAGCAAATATAAAAAACAAAATTTATAAAATTGAGATCCTATACAAGAATTGTGTTTTTTTCAAATGCAATAAAACAATAGCCGATAGCGAGATGAAATGATTATATAGATTCCAGACTGTTTTTAAGGCGCAGTTACAACCAGTTGCTACAGCAAGGATATGAGAGGCGATTAAGAAAAGATTTAGACCATTTTCTATGTTTTAATTTTAATCCCTGCATGTAGCTATAGGGTAAGGCAAGGATGATTAGATGCCGGCTGCCCCCACTATTGGAAAACTCACTATAACCATACGCCATTTGTTAAGGGCAATTTTATATTCGTTAACAAACAGAATAGCTAATTTGTTCATTAGTCCCCCATTGCAAAAAATATTAATGTAAGATTAATTTAAAAAAAAAAAAGTTGTGCAAACACATATGTTTAAATGGGCTATTTTCCGAATTTTAAATAGTCTTAATAATTATAAACAGTTCAAAAATGAATATCCAACTCAGTAATATATAGAGTATATAAACAATTGACTATGCTAGTTATTAATTTCATTTGTTTTTATTTAGATAAGATTGTATATTTAATTTATGAATATCAAGTATTCCCTTTTAACAAGATATATGATGCACATTAAAAAGTATTTATCATATTTACATAAATCTAAAAGTACAGTTCTTGAGTTAAATAGGTTTTACAATGTACTCCTGACTCCACAAGAAGCAATTTTTAAAAACAAATTATTCAAATTTAAAAATATATGATCAGGTCAAAGTCAGATATAACAAAGATCAAACAATAGTTTATTATGATAAGAGTAACATTTCAATACGATATAAAGTTTTCATTATAAAAAATGGCTGTAAAATTAACAATAAATCAATTGAATGATTTAAGTAAATCAAAATGTCAAGAAGTTTTTCGCAATATTGTTGAATGTTATCCAGATGTTGGAAATAAATTAGAAACACTTCGACCATTTCAAAATGTAAATAATGTCATCGAGGAAGCACATCAAATCATTAGTCTATTAAATGAAAAAGGTACACTTATTTTTTTTATTATAATATATATGAACTTACAAATCTGTCGGATCAATAAATAGTATACCTACTCAAAAATTGTAAATTTTATTCGCGATACAATTTTCTTAAGATTGATTGCAATTTTCCTGATATTCACAGAAAAAAATCTTTAAATTATTACTATGATTAAATAGGCTTTATTTTTTCTAATTGTTAGTGGTATATCAGATCAAAAAATATTTGTACTTTTCGACGAATTTCGATTTAGATATTCTTTTTTGAAAAATGCAGAGTGATTTGATAATATCCTGTATCACAAAACGAAGACCTCAAATCAAGTCAAATCACTCAAATCATATCAGCATTTAAAAGCTAGATATTGCGAATTATTTTCCTATACATAGATCTATCGTGTATTCGTAAGGGGTAGAAATTCAAAGACAAAAATTTTTTTTTTTTTAAACAAAGACACTTATAAAAAATCTTTTTTTATAACAGTTTGATCGCTATGTGTATGTGTCTGCCTGTGGCATCGTAGCCATAGATAAGAAATATTTTATTATAATTGATTATCTACGATCGTAGTTCTTTGGTAGTTCCCAAACAGATGAACGGATTTGATTTTTGTTTCATTGTTTGAAAGGTAATTTAATAGAGTGTCTTCTTAGCTATGGGTCTAGAAAATCTGTTCAGTTTGCAGAGAGATACAAGGAAAAACCGCATTTGTCAGGGTTTTTTAAAATTTTGTAAATTTCACTTTTCACGTTCTTAAAATTAAAATCATATTAAATTTCTGCTTTGGGGTGAATCCATACAAATTACTAAAAATCATTTTAAAAAAATGTTTCTTGACTTTATTTCTTCAATTTCTTTTTAAACTTTTTCTTTAACAATGAAATTATTTAAATTAATTTTTAATTTTTTTCCTTGGGGTGGTTTTTTTCTCTCCTCTTGCATTTAAGAGATAGAATTTATACCAAATTTAAATGAGACCACCCTAATGAGAAGAGGAACAAATTTATATAATCGGTTCAACATAAAAACACACAAGAAATTGAATTGTGAACCTTTTCATTTTTCGAAGTTCGGTTAAAAATATAAAATATTTATTCATAATCGATTTCATGAAAATTTTCAATTACAGAAAAAGAAAAAATATTACAATTACATCCAGATTTAGCTGGTAGATTAGCTCAAGAAGGTAAACTAACCAACGAATCAGTACGTGAGCAAGCCGCTGCTGGATTGAGCAACATTACCAACGACGACAAAGAAATTTTAAATGATTTAAATCAACAATATCGTCAAAAATTTGGTTTCCCATTTGTAATATGCGCTCGTGAAAATAAATTCAATGCTATTTTAGAAGGAATCAAAGTACGAGTTCAAAATCAGAAAAATATTGAACTTGCGACAGGAATTGAAGAAGTAAAAAAAATCTGTCGTCTTCGAATTTTAGATTTAATTGAAAATAACTTATAATTTGAATTTAAGAAAAGTTTTTTTTATTCAGAAAAAAAAAAGTAATATTATAAAATGTTATTAAAATTCTATTTAAATTAAATTTAATTTCTTTTCGACCATAGCATGTGGTTGGATTAATTGTTCCCTAAATTCACCAGTATTGAAAATATCCTCAAATCCAATTTCTAAATCGCGTCCTGTAAGCGAATCTCTCAAAACATTTGTTGAAGGTAAAAATGGCAAATGTCCAGTTTGATTAACAGCTTTTAATTCCATGGCGATGCGTAAAGGTGCATGTAGACCTTGTGTACTTCGTAAAATTGCCATATTTAGTTGATTTTGATGTCGTGTGGCCTAAAAATTAGAAGTAACTGGTTTAAAATTTATATTGTCTAGAAGAGTATACAATTTTCTGGGCGATAAATTTTTATGGTGTATTTTTGCAGAACTCAATGAGATATAACGAAAAGTTACAGTACAATTTCTAAAACTTCGCTTGCAGTAGGGAAGCCCAAGAGGGGATTTGTGTAGTAACTCGAGCGCGTCAGATTAAGATATGAGGGGTTCCTTAGACCTTCCTTAGTACCTCCACCAAATATTAGCCCTAAATATGGGGGGGCCCGCGTGGGGCAGACGGTCAGATTAGTAAAAACAAAATTGCGATAGGTGAATTAACTCGAGAGCGTCACATTAATATATGGTGGGTTAATTACATGCTAAAAATTGTAAATTTCAATAATATGAAAAAATTTTGATCACGCTCGAGTTACTACGGGTAAGAAACTTTGCAAGCTTCCCATTTCTTTGCGTCTTGCTTAAATCGTCAGATTATTGGAATGTACATTTTTTAGCATGTAACTAAAAATTGAAAATATTTATATTATGTGAATTGTATAATTATGTTATTATTTGTATACATGCACTTTTAAAATGTTTACTTTTTTTCTAATTTCGTCAAGTTCTAACAAGATTTCTTATAAAAATTTATCATCCAGGGATCGCATAATTATCCCAAGGTCTGCTCTTGTGGCAACCGTGATTAAAATTTCTTTTATTATAATTATTTTTTTGATTGATTGAATTACAATTTATTTTTTGCAAGCTGTGTTTTTGTTTCTCATAATATGTGTTTTATTAAATTCTACTATCAAAACCTGACACCGAAATTATAATTTTGCTTTTTATTTCGAATAAATACTCTCAACAGACAAAAAAAAAAGTAAATTAAAGTAAATTCATCAGATTTTCAGATGAAAGAAATGTAAATCAACGGGTTACCGGAAAGCAGAATAAAATTAGGTAAGAATTTTTACAGTGGCTAAAGCATGTTGTAAAGGATGCACTGGTTCGACGGCTGCTCGTGCTCCTTTGGCACCATGTACCATCACTTCAGGAACACCTAGAAATCCTTCACTTATTCCTAAATTTTCAGGTCCATAACCTTTCGGTTTTAATGATGGTAATCCAAAACTCTAAAAACAATAAAAGTATTATTAAAATTAATATTCGCATAATAAAAATACATTTATATTTTTTTAAATATTTTATGCAAAATATTTCTTATTTACCATTTTGATAAATTTTCTTTAATTTCAGAAACGAGAAAACACAGTAAACTAGTAATTGAAAGATGAATTGACAATTTTAACAATAACGACAAACTTTTAAACTAAAATATTTCTTTGTCGGTAAACCAGTATTCTGCTAGCTATATCTAAACAATAAATTTGGAGGTAAAATTTAAATTATAAATGTTAAATCGTGAACATAATAAAGTTAGCGTGGGATATTAATAAAATTTATGAAATCATATTTGCTCTCTAAATGCTCCTTCGGATTCCACAATTGCTCCAATTATTGAATTATTATTAAATTAAATATTTTCTATTAAAAATACAAAATTTTTGTTTCTAATATCTCAGTAAATTGATAGTTTTTTCAAACGTTTTTGCTATTAAATATATCGTTAAATTTCGAAAGAACTAAACGGGAGCAATTTATTGATAGCAAAAAAGTTTGGAAAAACTATCAATTTACTGAGATATTAGAAACAAAATTTGTTTAATTTTAATTGAAAATATTTAATAAAATAATTGGAGAAATTGTGGAATCCGAAGGAGCATTTAGAGAGCAATTTTTTTATATATGATTTCATAAATTTTATTAATATCCCACGTTAACTTTATTACAGTAAATCGTGAACTTTTTGCGGCAGAAACGTTTTCTAAAATATATAATTAATCAGAAGTGGAATTAGGATTCTAAAATAAATGAGAAACTCAATGTAGATGGCAGCATTATAAAGAGTCGATCTCGCAATATTTTAATTGAATATCTCGAAAACTGTAAATTTTTCCGAGGTAGAAACTTATTTAGCTATTTATCTTACTTTTATTACTTTGTAACTTCATTCAAAACTTACACTTTTGCTACAGCAACGCCATCCTTATTTTCTGCTTTTCGATTAACACTTTATACAGAGAGATAGTTCTCCTTATCTCTACCCTCCATTCAAAATCATACCGTTTTGTATGTATTAAGGGTAATATTTTCTTTAACGTAGACAGAAGAAAGAAAAAGTTTTCTAATAATTTTCTATAAACTTTGAAAGCATATATGAGGCTTAAAAATAAAATCACTTTTGCTTATCCATTTCGAATGCATTTTTACTCCTTCTCGTACGAGCCTGTTTGACCGAATTACATGCTGTTAAAGGAAAATTAAAACTTTTACACCTTAAATCTTCATTAACGTTAAGATACTTTTGTGTTAAGTCATTAAAAAGTTTTTATTATAATCCTTTGAAAAATATAATAGTCTCAATTGACCATTTATCTTTGGAAATGTGTAGCTTGATCAAAAATTAAAAGATATATATTATGGATTTAAAAAAAAAATGAATCAGCTTTCGAATGCTTCAATCGAATATCTTGCAAAAAAATGATTGCATATACCGTGAACACTTTCTAAGCCCATAAAAAATTAATGATTAACTTATAAAAAAAGTACAATGCTTTCGAATGAGTTGTAGATGATTCCGATTCTAAAAGGTGGCTCTTTTTTTTGTGATGAAAGGCAAAATCAAAATAGGTTTGTTCTATAATAAGTAAAAAAGAAATATCTAAATGAATTAATTTATTATGATTCATTAAATAAATGAAACAAATGAATACTTCGCATTACAATCTGAAATAAATATCAATACAATAAATTAACTGATGACAAATATAAAATGGTTAAGATGAACATAAATATTAAATATTGTTTATTCATGGTTCAGTGAATAATAAAATTTTAGTACACATTAAAAAAATCACTAAAAATTGAAACGATTAAGTTGTGTTTGATCACTGGATACTGGACACTGGAAGATGTACTCATAATTCATTCACTACATAACATATACTGGATCCAACTAAATACTTCTTATTATCAGGGTATACAACAGTTATAGTTTTTTTATTTAAGTCCACATTAAATGTTGAATCAGCAGGAATTACTTCTTTATTTTTCAGCGGTTCTATAAAATTTGGTATACGACGATCGCCGAGTGAAGGGTCGATGTAACGCCATAATTGTATTTTTTGATTATCTAAAACATATTTGACATTTGGTTATATAACAATACAAATTTTTACTAAAATGGTTATGGTTGTAGAATATAAAATGCGCCGAAGATTAAATCTCTATCTTTCCAAATATTTAGACTTCATTTATCGATAATTTATTTCTTTCGATATGAAGATATAGATTAGTATCATCCAGACTTACTAGTTACTTTATTTTCTTACCTCTAAGGGTTTTTGTATCACGAATAATTCGTGAACATATTCTAGACGCAGTATCACCATTAGCGATATTATACTTTTTAGTAAACAATCCATTTCTAGGAATTGGATTGATAATTTCCAGTGGTACACCGGGTGGGGTAAAAAATAGAATATAAGGTGAACCAGGACAACAATCTTCTCGCGTTTTTTCTGGTGCATTTTTATCATCAGAATAGTTAATTTCTAACTGCTCCAACTGTAAATAAAAATACAAAGTTTTTATATATTTTTTAATAAAAAAATACCACTACATATTTAAAATTTAATAATAGCTTTTAACTTGAATAGCAATAAATTCCAAGAAGGTGTATTTATATTTACTGATTATTAAATACGGCAAAACTTTGCATTGACTGGTATTTCAATGTTCGGATAGTCCGTTAAAAAGGTTTATAACTTTGTTGCCTTCATGGATAGCTTTGTTGGCATATTAGCGAAAATTTTGCTTTCAAATAAAAATCATTTTGCTGCGGACAGTGGGATTCATTATCTTACAACTAAAATATTCATGGCTACTTACATCTAAGGTATTCGTCAAATAATCTATATTTTGATTTAAAACATCAATTTCATTAAATTCTAATGTTAAACTTAATGCTTGTAAGCCACTCTTTTCCAATTTTTCGCGTGTAGCTTGAACAAATGGCATAACACGTTTCATATACTTCTTTAATTCTTCTTTACTTGATAAAGCTTGTGATATTACTTTATTATCGGGCAATTGTCCATGTTGCTAAAATAAATGATTTGAGTATATTAATTATTATTTATTTGGAATTGATTAATTCAAATTTGCGACTTAAAGAAAGGGACATGCTTGTATTTCTAAAATAAAACCTTCAATATTTAAAAAAACCCTCAAATTTACTAATTTCTTACCGAAGCTTACTACGATTTTTGCTGCTTTTTTTTATTGGCTATAATGTAATATTATGCACCAACTGGTATTTTTAACCCCGACGCAAAAAGAGGGATGTTATAAGTTTGACCGCTATGTGTGTGTGTCTGCCTGACTGTGGTACCATAGACAGACAGACCATTCATCCTGAACGGATGGAAAGGTTAGCTGTGTTCCAAGAAAAACGGTATACTTTGGAAAGAGTTTAAATTTTGTAAAGTTCACTTGTTATTAATAATATCAAGTAAACACAAAACAAAAAAATTTTTCATACAGACGCTGTGGAAACTAAGCGATTTCTCCCCTATTAGTAATTAAAAATAAAATTGTAACTTGTTGGTAAAATCTAAAAACTGAATATTATAATAAATATATTAATTGATATATTTTTGAGAAAGAAGTTTTTTCCTCTCTCAAAATATATGGTTTCGTTTAATACAGACTTTTAAATCGAATTAATGTTAGGATTTGTCGAGCCCCAAACTTAAATTTAGCAATAGGGATCGATTCATCTTACAATTATTAAAATTGAATACTTACATCGTACAAAGTTTTCATTGTAGTTAAAACACAACTTTGCCAGGCAGGGAAAGTTTTCGCTACCCATACTCTACCAAGAGTTGGTTTTTCAATTTGTGCTGCAGGTGCCTCTTGACCTTTACGAACTTTTAATCGACTTTGATGATGATTTTTTAATGATATACGGAACGAATGTGCAGTTTCCATTAAATATTGAGACGATTTTACTAAAATTTCATCAACAGATCCTGCTTTTGGCCAAGATGCTTTCACTATTGAGCCAGTCTACAAATAATTATAATAATAATAAATACCAACGATTCACACAAAGCCTTTGGAAATTTCTGTTGGGGGAATTGTTAATCTTAAGAAAGATTAAAATTTGTGTTGAATTAAATTGGAAAAAATACTCAATTTCAAATATTTGTCTCATGATTATTTATATTCTTATAATTGTTCTAACGGACTTAAATTTCATTAAAAAACTTGGTGAAGTCGAATATATTTCATAATATTTTTGTAACAATTGTGGATTGCTATATATATAATTAAAAACTTACTTTTCCTAAAAGTTTCCATACATGTTCCGCAACATGCGGACAAATCGGTGACATTAAAAGCGCTTGAATTTCAATAAACTTCATGACTAAATCATGATGCATACCCTTCGCAGAACACAATTCACGATATTTATCCCTACATGCTTGTAATTCAAAGAAACCTGTACGTAATGCTTCTTTAAATAAAAATTGTTCAAAATTAGCTTCAGTTTCTTGAATTTTAAGATTTAATTCACTTAAAAATACCAAATCATTGAAATTATCAAATAAACCAACACGTAAATTGTCCTTAGTTTCTAATACTTCTTTTACCCATTCAATAAATGTATATAAACGTAATATTCCAGCATCGGCCATTGATTCAACAAAATTTGCATCTTCAACAGAATCACCAGCATCCGCTAAACATAAACGCATACCATCTGCACTAAATTTCTGAACAGCTTCTGATAATGTTAAGAAATTGCCGGTAGATTTGGACATTTTTGCTGAATTTAATAATAAGTGTCCATTTGCACGAATACCCTTTGGCCATTTGGTTTCATCATTTGACCAAATTGCGCAATGACTGTAGATGAAGTAAGTTAAATGATTTTGTATTAAATCTTTTCCAGATACTCGTACATCTAGTGGATACCAAAATTCAAATTCTCTTCGCATTTTATCGAGTGCTTCTTTTTTGATCCCACAAGTTTTTGGATAGGGTTTTTCCTAAAAAACAATATCTATTAACATAACCATTATTTCGCCAAATCTAAACATCTGGAAACTGACAAAGGAGGTAATAACTACAACCGGTCAGTGCATTAAAGAAAACCATGAAATTATCACAAATTGTAAGCAGTTACTTACTTTATAAAAAATATAATCCCAAACTTCTGGTGTTAGTTGATGAGCTTTTATACCCAATTCATTGGGTTTATCTCCCTTAAAAGTATTACCCTGCAGAAAATGAGCAACAGTATAATATGCCATATAAATTGTGGAATCAGACAGCGATTCAATTAACCATTGTTCATTCCAAGGTAATTTCGTCCCTAAGCCATACGTTCGTGCGCACGCATATTCATGTAGCCAATTTAATGTACTTATAAAATTGCGTCTGACTTCGTCATGATAGGTATTCATATTTTCTAAACAACGATCAGCTTGTTTTCTCCATTCTGGTTCGCCATAGTTCAAATACCATTGATTACATAAAGCAACAACACATTCATCACCAGATCGTGATATAATTGTTTTTTCAGGTTCATAATAAACTAAACCTTCATTTTTTTCTAATAATTCTTTTTGCATATGTTTTTTACATTCTTGAACCTTTTGACCTTTATATGGACCAATTAACATGACACCATCATAAAAACCTTTTAAATAAACCATTTCTTTTGCTTCTTGTAATTTATCTTTATCATTTTGACTTTGTATTTTTAATTTTTCATAAACATAAACTGCACACATTTTACCATATTCAGGTATTTCAATAATTGGTATTGGTTGAAAAGGCATAACCATATGATCTTCAATACCATATTTCTCCCGTAATGCTGGCTTCTTTTGTAAATCGACAAGTGCCGCATAATCATCAGGTGAATCGGATGGTACACTTGTTACAATTCCTGTACCCTTATCGTCACGAATTGTCAACATTGGTAATGTGTAAATTATTGGATTTATTGTAACGGGTGCTTTTAATGGTAGCCCTAATATGTCTTCACCAATTAAATCAAGTAGTACTTCATATTTACCATCCTCTTTACAAAATCCTTGATATGCCATATTACGTGCTGCACGCGCAGTTGATATAAATATATCATCATTTACTGTTTTAAATGCGATGTATTTCATGTCCGGTCGTACCCAACAATTTGTTTGACCGTACATTGTCTCTGGGCGTAAAGTGGCACCGACTAGATAAACTGGCAAGCCAAATTTCCTAAAAGTCATACATTATGCCTTACTTTAATTTTAAATTATCATGATTATAAAATTATTATTGTTATACCAAGAGTTCAATAAGTACCGAAACGATCAATTTTCTTAGAATAGAGATCGGGAATCATAAAATGTTGGATTTTATGGGGTTAAAAAAAAAAACATAATTTAAAGGTCAACTTTAAATTTTCAAATGAGAACCCATAATTTGATCCTTCATGCTTAAAGATCGCAAAATTACTCGTTCAGATTATGTATCCATGTCTTATTAAATCAACCTGACTCTAATGGTCTCAGCGTCCGATTATCCATAAGGCAAATTAGACACGTACTTACAGGCGCCAGATTACAAAGAAGGGCACGCTTGGAAGTTTTTAAACAAACATAAAATTAATTGTGTAAGTAGTTATTCAATTTCTGATTCCGCATCTGAGTGGTTGGCCTGCACTTAAAAAGTGACTAACTTTCTTAATTTTTAACTTAACTGTGTTAATTGTTAATTTAACTTGTTATTATGAACTTACTTTAATTTTGGAGGTAATGGATCTAAAATTTTTATTTTAATAAGCGTATACTCTTGTGGGCCAACACCTTCACCAGTACTACGATCATGATCCATACAAGGTTGATTATCTTTCGGTGAAAATATCGTATAACGTTTACCATATTTAACCTTTCCATGTTCGCGTAATCTTAAAAATTGCCAACGAACAAAACTATCGTAAAATGGATTTGCATCAGTCGTTATAAATGTTCGACGCCAATCAGTCTAAAAAGATCGGAACCGTTTAATTTTTAGGAATAAATTGGAAACAAATGTAGTAATTAGATACTCACATGTAAACCAATACTTTGTAAATCTTTAAGAGCCAATGGTGGGAAATAATCTAGCCAATATGAACTATCTGCAAAGTTCTTAATTTCATCATCAACTAACCCAAGACTTTGCATAATTTGCCATTGATATTTTGCTGATCCCGCTTTAGCAACAGCTTTACTCTAAATAAATACATATACATTATATATTTTTTCTGGATTAACAAAAGAGAATAACGTGTTTCATGTGGATTGCGAGTTATTTGTAACAACCGGTAATCTAACACAACCGATTTATTCTAAATTAGTGATATACACGACTCAAGATAATCAGAATAAATAATATCGATACTTGTATTAAACCTGTGCGCAAGATGAGTATATTACCACGCGGGGTCAGTACAGGCAAATGTGATCTCGACTCTGTGCCGTAGATGCCTAATAAAGCCATGAAAACGCAAAGAAAAACCGGAATTTCTATAATGTATAGTACACACTGTTCAGTGCTGTGTCGATTAACTGTTTGTAAATTCCCGTTTTCTTTGCGTTTTCACGGTTTCCTCACGATATTAATAATTATGTCTGATACTAATAATTATGTCTCATTTTTTCTTAAAAACTACTATTTTCTTCTAACTATCCCATTACAGACACTATTCATCTAAATTTAAAATTGCTTTCATGAATATTCCCTATTTAAAATTGCTATAATTTTGGCGAACATTGGATGTTGTGTCAAATACAGGCGTGCCTGTGTTTTTTAAATATATACTGTTCGAATGCTATTTTCCAATTTTTTTATATTTATTAAAGTGTTGTTTTTCAATGCTAAAAGACAGGGAAATATTTTACCTTTTTTCCTTTACTTTTATTCTCATTTTCCTGTGGCTTGTAAATAATAAAAAGTAATAATGAAAAATTAAGATTTAATAAATTCTAGTTATATTCACCTTTTTCCCTTTACTCTTATCTTTAGGGATAATATCAGTCTCAACTTCTATTACAGTTTCCTCTTCTTCTGGAAAATTGGGTGGAAAACCGTATAGTTCCATTTCTCTTTTTAGTTTATCAGCACATGCTTTAATTGGCATTCCTGTACAATGAAATCCAAACGGAAATAGAACATGTTTACCTTTTAGACGTTGATATCGCACGGCAAACTAGAATTACATTTAAAACATAATTGTTTTTACAATAAAATGATTTTTATTGTTGTAATAAATACCTCGCATTTTGACAGAGAAAAAGTATGTCCTAAATGTAACCGGCCATTCATGTATGGATAGGGAAAAGTACAGAAAAACTTTTCGTCCGATGACTTTTTCGGTTCACTCGGTGCATTTTCTTCAAAAATTTTCTCTTTAGCCCATTGTTCTTGAACTGTTTTCTCAATACTTTGTAAGTATTCAACTTTAAATGTACCTTTTCGTTCAACGGTAGTCTACAAACATACTTTGTAAATTAACCAAATTATTTATTTACATATCAAAATTCAATTAAACTTACCATATTGTTAAATGAATTAGATGAAAACTATATTTAATGAAACTACGACATTTATAAAATTAATTTTTATTAATTAAAATTCGAGCCGTACGGAACTCAAACTTAACCACAATTCCACGTACGAGCACGTTTACAGTTTGTAAAATACCTTTGAATGACGCAATATGTAATTCAGTTCCCCGCCTATGTTCTGGAAATTACAAAATAATTGCAAATTGATATTGATAGTGTAGTAATAATAAGAGTTGAGGAAAATATGTTGATTTGCACTTTGAATTGCACTTTTGTTTTTATTATTTCAATATTTTCATAATCATAGCACATCAAGTTATGCGAAAAATAAAAACCGAAAATAATTTTTATTTTTTGGTAGCTTTTGCGCTTTAAAATTTGTTAAACTAGTTTTGTCCTTGTAAAATTATTAAACTGTTATTACTAATCAGTAAGAACTTTTCGAAAAAAACTCTAGTACAGCAAATAAGCAGGAAAATACTATAAAATCTGGAAAAGTGGTGGAAACAGCTCCGATTTCAAAAGCTCTACATTGTCTCTACGAAAAATGAGAAAATTTGAGTAGTTTTCTCATCGTTAAAGCATCCCGCATAATATTAGTAATAAAAAATTTCAACTCGGAAATCTTCCTTCTAAGGTTTTCGGGGTTGCTGATCACGAATCCCGGGTCAAAAAGCAACTGAGTATTGTTACAACTCCATTAAAACCACCCCTAGAAGAGACAGTGATCAAAAATTTTATATTTCGCCTCGGGACTATTCTCTCAGGGATTTTCGGGATCACGGATCGGTTGATCACGAATCCGAAGTTCAATTAAAAATATTTAAACATCCAATGCGATGAAGCGGTATAATTCCGAAAAAATTTCACTTTGACCCCGAACACCCTCGGGAGACGATTTTCGAAGCGACATTAAGAATTTTCAAAATTTGTTTATCATTGTTACTGCTATGGGTGGTTTTAATGGGGTTGCAATGATAGATAAAATATAGTTGCAAGTAACTATCATATTTTTATACCATGCATATATGTAATATGCAAGGTATACTAAGTTTAGTCCCAAGTTTGTAACGCTTAAAAATATTGATGCTACCAACAAAATTTTGGTATAGGTGTTCATAAAATCACCTAATTAGTCCATTTCCGGTTGTCCGTCCGTCCGTCTGCGGGCACGAAAACTCAAAAACGAAAAAAGATATCAAGCTGAAATTTGTACAGCGTACTCAGGACGTAAAAAGTGAGGTCGAGTTCGTAAATGAGCAACATAGGTCAATTGGGTCTTGACCTATGGGTCAGTAGGACCCATCTCGTAAACCGTTAGAGATAGAAGAAAAGTTTAAATGTAAAAAATGTTCCTTATAAAAAAATAAACAACATTTGTTTGAAATATTTTTTCCTAAACATCATTGTTTACCCGTGAGGGCGCAAATTATTCGTAAATTGTATAGTATATTATATAAATTGTAAATGTATGTGCAATGTGATAGAGTAATCAATACTATTTATGCATGGTATTTCAACAATTAACTCAATCAACAGTCAATTGTTTGTTTTCACTAGGGCTTTTCATTTTAAAATCACGATTCACATTTGTTTCGTACTAAATGATTTATAACAAATGTGATAAAATGAATAACAAATATCTTCTATCTTAGTCCTACTTATTGCTGTCAGTACGAAAAAATAAACTCTGCACTTGCGCTTATGACACGATGAAAAGGCCTCTTGTTTACTATGAAATAGAAAAAAGCATTTTTTGCTTGAATACACTCCTGTTAAATCTTTAAATAAATGTTGGCATGATAGTTTTTCCCCCAGATATCACAGTTGGTAAGACTAGTTTTTAAGAATGTTTTGATCTGACATTTCTGTTTCTGTCAAAGACTAGATAAATAAAAATGTTGACACTGTTGACAATGAATTAGTTGTAAGCCATAGAAAATCACTGTCATCTGAATTTAAAAAAATATTACAATGGCTGCAAATAACACATCAGATGTGGCTCAAGTGAGCTCATTACCATTACCACCTGTTCAATATTTTAATCAGTATACAGATGAAAATATACGCCGGGGCAGAGCACCACGTCCCCCTTTACCAATTCATGATACATATTCAATGTTTGGTAATGCATTCAATGCAGATGAAAGTATTATACGACCTCTTGAGAGTCAGGTAAAATTTATTTTTTCATTATATTACATTTCTTATTATTAAGTTAGTACAGAAGTTTTATATGAAATGTATTGTGATTCAGTTTACGCTTTGTTTTCTATTAAAACTAAAACAGGGAAAAAAACTTTCAATATCTTGTTTTTTTCAAATAATTTTGGCTCTCCATAATTTCTGAACACAAAGTAATGTGAACAAATGTAGAAACCAGCAATTTATTGAAAGTGTTTAGACGTTATCTAATGTGATCCAGATACAACCGATAACTCTGATCAATTAAATCAATCTCATTGATACTAGCTGATCTTGTGGTATAAACATTATACTTGACATGCTCCCACAAAAAAAACTAGCGTGCCGATGAGCTTTTTTAGAAGATAGCTGAAAACTTTTAATTATTCGCCTTTTTGTTGTGAGGCCAGTGGATATTCGGGATCTTCAGAAATAGTTCTTCAGTCTCTTGGGTATGTGCTCGTCTGAAACTTGCTAGAACACAGTTGGGAAGGTTGGTTTGATTTTTTATAGGACACTATCGATTGAACTATTTATAACATAGGGATCTCTGTTGATCGCACTTGTATGGCCTGTATGGAGGACGATGAAACATGTTATTTGCACCTGCAGGGTTTCAGGTATAGAATTTTTGGGTCCGAGGCTTAGAATCCTGGGCTCTTATAGCTCCATCTGCTTAAAATAGCAGCTCATCCAGAAATGTCTCGCCTTCGGGTAACAGCTTTTTCTCAAAGAGGGCACAGAGAACCCCTTGGTCTAGATGCTAGGGACCCATTTTCGGTCCCTCTTATGTTTTATTATTATTGTTACTGAGAGCTCTTGGTATTTACGCAATCAATACTTGAGCTAAATAATTCAATATCTCTCTTGGTGAAAACGGCATTTGGGATAAAAACATCATAATTAAGGAGTTATATGTAAAAATCAGAAAACTGCTCTTGTTGTCCAAGATGGTGGCATTGGTACACACTTTTAATACTTTCAATGCTGAATAAACAAGATCACAAAAATCATAAATTAAGATATTAATTTTTTTTTAAATTTTATTTGATCTACTTTCCCGTGCTATCAGGTCTGCTGCATTACGGTCTGAAACCAAAATTAGGTCTAGTTGTAATGATTGTCAAAATAGTTCTTTTTTCTAGTCATAATCGTGTATTTTGTTTTAGGGTATTAAAAGACTGTATCCACAACATTTTGATCGGCGACGTGAATTAAAAAAGTTAAATCACTCATTACTAGTAAATTTTTTGGATTTGTTAGATTTATTAGTTCAATGTCCGGATTCACCACGTCGTACAGAAAAAGTCGAAGATTTAAGTTTACTTTTTATTCATATTCATCATTTATTGAATGAATTTCGTCCACATCAAGCAAGAGAAACGTTACGCGTTATGATGGAATTACAACGACGTCAACGAATTGAAACTGCACATCGTTTTCAGAAGCATTTAGATAAAGTTCAAGATATTTTACAACAAGCATTTCAAAATTTACCAGATTCTAAAGATCAAGATTCTAGATTAGCTGCTGCGGTTGAATCGTTTGATGAAATGGATACAGGCGATTCAAAAGATGATAATGTTGATGCTTGTCATATTTTAGATAGAATTATGTGTAATATTATTGATTCGATGTAGTTTGTTTGTATTTTTAAGTATATCATTAAAACATTTATCCGCAATTTCTTTTGATAATTTGTATCTTTTTATTTGTTTGAATGAGCACTAATTCTCGGGAACTACTCCAAAGACTCTAATGGAATTTCGTATTTATAAATTATTTCACTTTCCAAGTTCATCTAGATAAGTCTCATCTCTCATCATCATACCTGTAGGTTAAAACAGTGAAGTAACTATACTTCACTGTATACAGTATTTCCAGCATGGTATTTTCAGTTCCTATGGTAAAATTTTTTTCGACAGAATTTAACGAGAAATTAAATTTTAGAACTTAATAGGGCTTAGTATTAAACCCCAAAGTGTCAGAAATTTTGACCGTTTAAAACACGAGATAATTATGCCCACCTTCCCAAATTTGACCAATTGAGAGGACAGTGAGTTTTACATGGTTTGAATGGGGAAAATACGAACTTTGCTGCTGATCATATTGCGATCTATAAGACCAAAAATTCTGGAACTTCGGGATCACAAAGCTATCATTATTCTGAGTCTGTGAAAAAAAAAAAATTGGCCAAATCTGTCGACAAGTGCATTTATGCTGGAAATACCTTATATAGAACAAATAACATATTAGTCGTTCTTACTTTAATAAAACTTTATGGATCACGGTTAGGTTACCCAGGCACTTTCAAATTTTTTTCTGAATGAAGCTCCCTTTTCTTTTCGCAAAAGAAGCTCTTTCGATTGATAACGGCTACGTAAGGTAACAATTCATTATTTATTTTGTTTATACTTGAGTAGCTCAGTCAAGAAGATTATCTGTTAGAAATGACTATTTTGAATTAAAATTTTCACCAATTTTCTGGGAAATGGAAAAATGCGCACCTATACGATTTTTTGCGTTTTTAATTATAATGTTTATTAAGTCCGACACTGTATTTCATAAAGCATTCGAAATTGTAATAAAAGTCGTAGCATGAAACAATAAATCCTAATTATACTTGATTTTATATGTACATAAGTACTAAACTTTTTTATTGCAACGTGATCGGGATATTTTAGGCTATTTTTATAAGAATTCTATTAGAACTTTATTATTTCTGTTTATTAATTTCTTAAAATAAATAATTTTTAAAGAATAGTTATATTTTGTTGAACAAGACGAATGGAAAATAGAATGTTTATTTCAAAATAAAATTCAACCGTAAGTTTTAATACGACCAATTCAATAAAGATTGTTAACCTCTAGATTTTTATTAATATTCTATTCGATTGCCAAGTATAATTTTCCAAGAAAACCAATATTAATTTTTTCTAAACAGGAGCGGCAAAATAATTAAATATATTTAACATGAGTGTTCATTAATCGTACAAATGTCATGCGCTAATAAATATTTTCATTACAATACAACTGTTCAATTTTCATAAATTTATATCATTTATATTATAATAAAAAATAATATAATTATCATACAATGTTAGAAACTGAGCCAATAAATAAGTTCTTAAAATCATTTTTTTTAAGACATAAATAAATATTTGTTATTTTGAATGTAAATATGAAAATTAATGCTAATCAACCTGAACAAAGGCGTTCTATATTTACAAGTAGACTAGCTAGCGGCACACATGACATGTAATTATTACTTAGCATGTAACTAAAGTGAAGGCCTTCAAACAATTATTAAGATGAGTAATGCCGATTTGTTTAGTAATTTGTGAGTAAAAAAGTTGAAAATCGAATGAAAAAATGACTGTCACCTATACAGCGGAAGTAGCCACTTGTAGATGGTTTGGTTGTTTCCTAAAGTTACTAGTACGGTAAGGAAATTTAAATTTTCTTGTAATAAAATAATGTAAACTTAATTGATATCATCTAATTAAAATGTGATTATACCATTGACCTTGAATAAGTTAATAATTATCTAATTCAATATACTGACATTCTAACATACGTATTTTGTATATATATATATTATCGATATGTAAACTAGTTGGCTAACCTGTTTACTGAAACAATTTTAAATTTAAAACTTGTTTAAAACCATTGAAGTCATAAATATTTAATTTAATTATTTTCAGATGGCGTGGATCAATTTACAAATTAGTATGGATGGATTTAATTGCTTTTCTATTTATTTATTACGGTTTAAATATCGCTTATCGACATTTTCTAAATGAAGAGCACCAAAGGTTTGTATATTCAATTGTGCTCTAATAATTATAGTTGATGAAAATTTAATTGCTCTTATGCAAGAATGCGAATTTGCTTAGATAAATTAGATAAATCAAAAAGTATTAAAACTAGAAAACCGTACCGTTGCAATCATAAGCCTACTATAAATATAGACTTTATGTTGCCAGAGCTATAATCTTTATGGGGCAAAGAATGCACAATAGGGAATATTCATAAATTTCTTGTTTTGCTTTAATAAATGCTCATTCATGTAATAAACAGCAGAGAAAAATTATTTTTCGAATAACTATAAAAACAACCTAGGTATATAAAAACCATCAAAGAATTGTTTTTCTTTTCTATCTTTTTCTATCAAAACTTAGCATGCAGACCTTATGGCAAAGATAGTATATTATCAAATACCATGTCCGATCTCTCTGTCTAATTAGTAGCTTTTATCATCCGTATTTATTGGTTCATTTAATTTTAATTTCACTTTCTGCCACCTCTTTTAATGCATTTTCATATTTTGTTACGAATTGCGAAAAAAAAAATCGTGAATATTCCCTACCGACGTTTAATGATGTTTTGCTCATCCTTTGGCATCAAGTTTACGCCAATTCGACGATTTGACGCCAACAAAAGAACACATCTTCGTTTTTACGATGAAATGCCATGATGTTCTAAACATATTAGACCATGGTTGAATTGTTATTAAAAGTAAAGTGCTTCCAATAGTACGCAAGATTTGAATTTACGCCATTTGCGACGTAAAGTGTTGCCAATAAATGAATAAAAAATGATAGTCTTGTCTTATCACCAACAATTAACTTACCACCCATCAGACGGTAAGGTTTTTTTTACATAAAAATACATGTGAGTTCCTTAACTATTATGGTTTTGAAAAATGGAGGGCTTTTCGAAAAAACAACATGCTTCCACTTAAGTAAGATTTTTAAAATTATTACCGGAATAGTAATTTAACTTCATTAATTTAAATGTGAAAAGATAAATTAAAAAACAAGAGAAATTAGACCATAGATTTTCAGAGAATTAGACTGTAGGTATGTAATTGATCGGCCAAATAAATTGTATTGATAGCTTCATTTTAACAAAATTTATTATATTCTGGCTAGACGGTGTTAAAAGAAAAAAGGCTGGCTTTCAGAGAGCGTCAATCTCAAGTTGTCTGAAACAAAAAGAGGAAATGATCCTTTTTGTTTTTTTAAACAAATCTAATTTATAAAAATAATACAAGCACTGATATTCAACTCTGTCTATATAGGGTATTTCAACAATTAACAAATCAATTGTTTTTTTTTCCCTATTTTTTCTAAATTAAAGAAAACAGAACTCTCTTGTAAAAAAAAACTTCTTTTAAATTTTTATTTTTTAGAACGTTTGAGGCAGTTGTTCGGTATTGTAAATTTTACAATAATTTAATACCAATATCATTCGTATTAGGATTTTATGTATCAATTGTAATGACAAGATGGTGGAATCAATATAATTCCATACCATATCCAGATTCTTTAGCTGTGTTTGTCAGTGCGCATGTTCATGGCCAGGTATAGACCCAATAATAATATATAGCCTAATGATTTCAAATTTTGAATGAATCACTTCCTCATAAGAAAAGTACGACCAATTAATAATTAAATGGCAGCTTTAATCTTTAGTTGTTAAAGTACAATTCATAAACAAATAATGAATTGCATGTGATCTTCTATCTTGACTAGACATTATAATTGTTTTAAAATAATAGGGGGTTACTGTTTGATGAAAATTAACGTATACTCAATGTCACAAAAAATGCTCGTTTTAAAACATTCTAAGTGTTACTATTATAACGTAGCATATGATGAGTACGCTTAAAATGTTTTAACTGTGGCACTTTTTTTGACAGTGAGTGTACCATTAAATACAAACGACTTGGAAATCAATCTAAACACTTGATTGTCGATATTAAAAACTTTTTGTATCTAGATACTTTTACAAATAGCTCCAACCAGTGAGCAATTTGGGTTAATTTTAGGAAAATGGTTCATTCAAAATTTACCAAACATATGAGATTTAACTGTGGAAATTTATGAAAGTGCTTCAAATGCTAAAGGAAAAAAGTGAAAAAGATAATCCATAACTACTCCACAAAGATTACTTGGCTACCTTCTCGAAAGCCATGTGATTCACGAAATGAAAATTTCAAACAGAAGTTGTAGATTTCGAATAATTATTATGGATTTTTAAAATTTTACTTTCTTTGTGATTCTCATAATTTTAAGAAGTATAAATCAGAAGTGGCCCTTGGTGTAGTTCACTATCTTTTTTATAAACTTTTTCCTCTCTTTCGATTATAGCACTCTCATAAATACCGATGATTGAATCCAGCATGTTTAAGAAAATGTAACCAAAATTTAACTGAATTAGAAAATAAGTGACTGGATTAATATTGAATCATTATTTTATTTAGGATGAACGAGGTCGAGTAATGCGACGAACAATAATGCGTTATGTTTGTCTATGTTTGACAAAAGTATTAACGATGATATCACCACGCGTTAAAAAACGATTTCCAACTTTAGATCATTTTGTTGATGCTGGATTATTAGTTGAAAGTGAGAAAACTGTTATGGAACATTTAGACGTTAAATTTCCAAATCATTCAAAACATTGGTAAAATATGTTTACTTGTTTATTTATTTTATATGATAACGATTTTTTTATCTAAACAACTTACTTAATTCAATATTGATTTTTATACCTTTCTTATCTTATATATGTCGGGTGTTAATAACGAACCGAGATAGGATAATAATTTTTCTAAACTCTAGTTAGTTTTTCGAAAAATGTATTCAACTTAAATTAACATTATTCCTTTTATACAGATCAACATTGTAATTTAAAAATTTTCTGTATCTCTTTCTATTATGAGGAACAATATAATTTCAAATTTTATCGAATCAATCTCGAAAAACTTGCTAAATTAAAGATGATTTACTACACAATGATTTATTCCAAACTATGGAAAATACGCAAAAAATTAAATGCCAGTTTCTTTGCACGTAAATAAGGAACAAATTTCATATGATTATTCTGTGATTAAAGACTTTTCGTTTGCTAGATATACGTTAGTAGAGTTTTGAAACTAGTTAGTAACTAATATCTTTTAATATAATGTGAGATTCCCTTCATGGTAATAAGAATGAAAAATTCATAAAAATATTTTTCATTTTAGGATATTTACTGTATAAGATGATAAAAATTGTTTCAAAACTATCATTAAATATCTCGAAAAGGAAAAGTCTGTTCTCTTGAAAGAGTACTTTTAAAAATAATTCGTGAATCTTTAAATAATTATAATGCATCAAACACCTTAAACAGGTTGCCAATTGTGTGGGCATCAAGTATTGTAACGCGAGCACGTAAAGAAGGCCGGCTCCGTGATGATTTTGCAGTAAAAACATTAATTGATGAATTAAACAAATTTCGTGGTAATGCTGGAATACTTCTAAATTATGACATGGTTAGTTTACCGTTAGTATATACTCAAGTGGTGACGTTAGCTGTATATTCATATTTTTTAACATCAGCAATTGGACGTCAATGGATTAAAGGCTTAAAAGGCGAGGATGGCAACGAAATAACTAATTTAGATATGTATTTTCCTGTATTTACGATGTTAGAATTCTTTTTCTATATGGGTTGGCTTAAAGTGGCCGAATCATTAATCAATCCTTGGGGGGATGATGACGATGATTTTGAAGTGAACTGGCTCGTGGATAGAAATTTGCAGGTAAGCTTTTACAATTTTACTGCATTAGCAGCACTGCTGGTGCCAAAAATGCATTGAAAATTATCCTCTACTAACAAGATTTGCGCTGAGTGGCACCTCGAAAATAATTGTTTTTTCAAATTAATCTTTCTGAGAATGCCAAAACATGTCTATAATGTGCTAATTGTCGCTTACATATAGACAAAATTTGTAAATCCAAAATCGCCCCCAATTTTAAATCTTTTGCGGCTTTCCCTTCCATCATCCGAAGTATACTCCATAAATATTCAGAATTGTCATATAATTGATTAGTATTTGTATGTACGTTTCATTTTTTAAGGTTTCTTATTTAATTGTTGACGAAATGCATCATGAACATCCTGAATTAGTCAAAGATCAATACTGGGATCAAGTATTTCCATCGGAATTGCCTTATACATTAGCAGCTGAACCATTCCGTGATAAACATCCATTGCCATCAACAGCAAATTTATACATACCAAAGAATGAAACTCAAATATTTGCACCACCATCATCTTTGAAAATTGATGAAATGGGAATGGGAGATGGATTTGTAAGTTTTGTTAATATTTTGTTTTTATTTTTATAATTAACCTGTCCATCAATTTTCATAAAGTTTAATTATTAGAAAGATGTATAAATATATACGATACTACCGCATTCAGAGATCACAAAGGGAACCCCCCACAGTGAAGAGACTCTACACAGTGGAATACAAAATAAAGATTTTCACCTATCAATTTTACGGATAAAATTTTGTAACGTTTCTAATTATGATTACTTCATTTGAAGTAAAACCTGCTGAAATCGAAATGAAATGAAATTCCCTTTGGAATATAATAGAATAAATTTAATAAAACTTTAAATTAATTTATTTATTTAAAAAGTCATAAAATTTTGATTTCCCAACTTATTTAATGTTAGAGAGTGATCAGATAGATTTATGGCTTTAAAATGGACGCTGATAACATTTTCGCTTCGAGACAATGATGTCTTACTGTGATAGAATAATTTGTTTCTTCATCAAATTAGCGTAAATTAAATGACGCACAGTTAATATTTATTTAAAATTTTTGTTTATTTTAAAAATTATTCAATTAGAAACATAAAATCATTTCTACACAATTCAACTTATTTCTAACGAATAAAGTATAAAACTAATAGTCAGGACATTTAAAAACATTACATTGATTAAAAAAAAATTAAATTGGACCATATACTTTTAATTAGGGAAGCTATGACGATACACAGAGTGGTATACATTTTACTGTTGGTCGAACACGAAGTGGAAGTCGCACGAATCGACCACCGTCAGTTGGTTCACAATCTTCAATGGGAACATTAATGGGTGGTTCAATGACTCGTGTCAATTCTGTATCGGGTGTATTGCGTCGAATATTTACTAGAGAAGATAGCCGTACCGATGGTGCATCACAACCAATGTATGTGCAACCAAGATTACCGGGTTCAGCGAGTTCGACAAGTTTAAAAGACAAAGGTACAACGAATCAACCACCAGGTAGCATCCGCCTTGCAACTCAAGTAATTGAAGAAGTTGATGAACAATTAACTATACAATCAATGCGAGCCAAAGAAGACCGTCCTCATATGGCAACAATATTCGGTTCTCCTCCTCCATCAAGTCCAATTCCTGTTCCAAAATCAAATAATAATCATCAACAGCATATATCAACATCAGCCCCAGCTGCAGCACATGTACGGGGCGAAATGGATGTGATTAGTATAGATAGTGGTAGCACAAATAATAGCGTCAACGATGATGATGAATTTACAAAATTAAAAAATACACGTGAAGCGGAGCGTCGTGAACGACTTATGCAAAAGCTTACAAAATCTGTGAATATTGATGATAATTTAGTGGCAGAGTCATTTTTAATGAATGAACCATTAAATATTAGTCCGAGTGTTTAACGATTAATAAATCTCATAGAAACAATTTAGACATTTTTTAGCTTTGGTTCAATTCAATTGTTTTTGTTTTATACAGTATTAATAATTTTAATAATATTTATGATTCCATTATATTTGATCTAAAGGTGACCGCCATAGATTTTGTAATTTTTAATCAAATTAGAAAAAATGACGTGGGTGGCTGAAAACCATCCTTAAAAATTGTAAGAAAAGGAAGTACACAGACGCCGATCTTTGTGTTAAATTAAGTTTTCATATTACGGGATATATTAGCTGATCTGTAAAGTATTAACCAAAGTTTAGAAGAAGATCACAAGCTTATTTTAGAGAACAGTCAATAAACTGTAAATTTTAGATCGACATAAACTTTCTCGTGTTAATAAATAACAATTTTCGAATCACTTGACTAAATTTTCGCAATGCCTGTGCTATAGGGTTGCCACCTCAAAGTTCCGGGAAGTCGGGAGATAGTGATATTAATCTAATTATATCACCGAATCTTAATCCTGTATAATATTTTTTATGTTTTGTATACCCAGTATTACATTCCATAATTAAAAATTTTAATAAATATCCTTCAAATAATTTAAAATAAATATGAAAAAACTAATTAAAAAATCTGTTTATTTACTGAACTCTGGAGAATTTATGTTGATTGGTTTCGGGAATCTTCCGAAGTCTCAAATCTGGAGAGGTGGCAATCCTACAGTATCATGTCACCTTAGATTGTAACAAATACAGGTAATGTAAATTAGTGAATTAATTAAAGCTATTTTTATATTTAATAAATAAAACCAAAATCCACTAAAAATGATATTTATAAATAATGAAATGACCGTACGAGTTGAAACAATAGGGGATCGGACTAAATTTTTTTTATCACTTCAGATGAAGAATTCTCTCTCACGACTAGAAAAGTGAAGTTGGTTTAAAAAATCTTTACTAGTGACTTCATACGTGGATATCGCCATAGAGATTACATATAAAACTTTGTTTTGCTAAAAAGAGATTGGCAACCTTTGAATGAAATCTTTGATTGCTTATAACTTCTTCGTTTTTTAATCAATTTTAATTTCACTTTCAAATTTGTCATGATATCAAGTCTAGTTTTACATTTTTATGGGTAATATGACCATCAGTATTATCCCTTATTGTCACATTGATTTAAAAATAAATATAATTTTTAGTGAATTTTGCAAAATAATTTGGGTTTTATTTTTTAATCATGTAATTCCAAAAATTAACGCTCGACTAAGTTAATTAATTTTTATTTAATATTTATAACTTATATTTATGTACATAGCTTAATACTTAAAATGCCAGAGTTCATTTTTGTGTTTCGTTATACTTAAGAATGGTCCATATAGATAAAAGCATTTTAATGTTTGTGCCATACCTTATTATTCGCAATAAACACCTGCGAAAGAATTTTACTATTTTTTAATTGTTCATGAAATTGCACTAAAATTAATAATAATATTTTTATATACAAAAATTGAAATCGAAGGGTAGTTTTTCCTACATTTCTGGATATCTAAATATGCATTCTCATAACATTCATAATTGGTCGACCAGGCTTAACTTATCTTAAATTGAAGGGCTCGTTCGGTAGTGTAGATTTTGATAACAATTAAACGTGTATTTAAAGGTCTGTAAAACAAGAATGAACATGTCATTTTGAGTTTATATATAAGTAGAAGAAGCAATAATAAACGACAAAGTTAATATAAAATGTTTATTAGAGATACCACAATTAATGATATATCCGATTACCAAATAATCGGCCACACTCTCGGTATATTCATGGATATACATAAATACACTTCTCACTGAATTTATTTACTATAATTACTGGATTTATGTATATAGATAACAGACCACGAGTTGTCTCAATGCGGCGCCTCCGATTCATAACTGACGAACATTAGATGAATGCTTTAAATTAGAAAGTTGTTCTTTATATACGCAAACATTTTTTGTAAACCGAATAGTTTAGACAGTAATTGATAGCAAAAACTCTAATTTTTTGTACGTTTGTTCATTCTATTTGAACAAAAATGGTCTTTATAGAAAAACAAATCACTTTTATTGGAATTTTTTTTCAAAGAATGCCTAGATTTCGCAGAAACAATTATAAGAAATAACAATTTTGATACGAAAAAACAATTTTGGGCAAATAGTCTGTACGGTTTGCGGAAAAATATTTTGAACAAAATATGTTCCTTTTTTAATCAATAACAACTTGCTAATTTAAAGTGTTAATCTATCGATTAACAGTTATGGAGTAGAGTGAACTTTTCATTGAACTTGAAAACCTGGATCAAGTTTAATGTCTGCATAAGATGTGCGCCTATACACCCAACATTTTTAGCTCAAAGCATTTTTATTAATAACAGTTATTTTTTGAATTTCATTGTCAATTTAAAAAAGCATAATCGTTTGTTACCTTAACAATCGCTGGGAAAGTTTTTTTTTTTTCATCATAACTCACACCCATAGATTTTAAGCATTAAAGTATTATTAGTACATTTTTGAGTAATAAATCTATTTATTTCGATATTTGACCGAGTAGTATATAGTATTCACTTGAATATAAATATTTGAAAAGTAGCCAAATGGTCCGAATACCGATTACCAAATGTTTGTGGCATATCTAATGATTTTTTGATTTATCCTAAATTTGCCTTTAAGTGAGAGTGTTAAAATTAATGAATGTGTTTGGGCAAACTAAGTAATGAGCTTTAAAAGTATTTAAATTTATAGTGTTTTTAGTATTAAACAAATTGGGTGTGAAAAATCAATGAAACAATCAAAATTATTGAAATTATATTTTACGCTGCTAAGTACTTCGGCCAAACCTATTCATAAACCAAATATTTTAATTATATTGTAGTTTTAATTCAAATAACTAAGTCATTTCAGTTTTAAATCAGGTTTGAAGACCTGGTATTGAGAAAAGTCTTCTTACAAAATTTTTCAAATTTATTTCGTAAATACGTATATTTGTACAAAATATTATTTTAGTATTATACTGGTGGCTTTTACTTGCCCTTGCCAGTTAATTTGTAGCCGCCATTCAATAATCTGAGGTTACTTAAGACAATTTGTCAATTTCGAATATCTAATAATTCAACCTATTTTATTTTAGAGATAAATTAGATAAAAACTCGAATATACAACTGTTTTTGTAGCGTTCTACTACGGACCTACTATCCTACAAGTAATTGCAAGTTGGCAAAAGATGAATTTTCAAGATACGGTATCGTTTACTTCTAAATACCGCATCAAATTCTGCCATTATAGTCACACTACTTTATTCATATATTATGCACTTTTATGCAATTAATGTGTTATAATCCAAAAAGCACTGTGTGTATTAGGTAAATTTTAATCTAACATTTTGAGTACACTTGCATTGCTTCCAAGTTTCGGTAACTTAAATTATAAAAACTGACATATATCTTAAGCTTAGCGTCTCACTGGCGAGGTTTTCAAATATTATTTGGCAAAAATTTTGTCTGTTAAGAGACTGTTATTAAACAAAGGACATTTGTGGTACACCCTCTTAGAAAATACAAGTACTGTAATCTGCAAAAAAATATAGTGGTCCATTAGAAAATCAAAAGTTAATTGGTTGTTACTAAATGATTAAATACGTATAAGGGTGGAGCGTTAAACTGATCACTCGATATTTATACATTTGACTTTATTCGTATATTAATTTATACAATTAACAATCAATTCGATATGGGTCATTAGCCGTGATTAACCGATAAAACAGCATTTTAAAGTGGCCGATTTCTAAACATTTAGCATCCCATAAATTGTAAATCTATTTTTTTTAAAGAAAAAATAAAAATAATCTATAGATAGGCCAAACGTTTCGAGACCGCCTGAAATGATGTTTAATCGAATAATTGCGATCATTCAAAAGCATTTCTAACGTTTTGTTTAGACATTAAGTGCTGATATGTGTTGAAAATGTGCCCTTTAATAGTCTTGAAAAATCTGAAGAACTTTGACTTTACTATTTATATTAAGCCCAAAATAACCAGCTCAGATATCTATGCAGTAATTTTATTACCAGCACGGAGACTACAGGCAATACGTAACTTGCGTTATATACAAATGACGCCACCTTTATATATCCCCCGCTTTGTATAATTTGAAATTTTAAACGCCCTTAGTTCACTTATTTCTAAGTATTTACAAAAACTAACTTCACTTACCCATACTTGAAAAAATTCTTCAGCTTAATAATCTGCATCTGAAGTTAAACAAATATGTAATATCAACTTCCTATTGTGAATACTTATTATTCGATAATAAGTGATAAATTATCCAAATAAAATGTGCCTCCGAATAGCCTTGAATAATATGACATTAATAGCAGCATTTCGCAAGTCTTGAATTATCTGATATTGAATCGTGTTAAATTTTCATTGGTCTTGAATGAACTCATCAATATAAAATATACATTAAAAAGTTATTTATCGTAATATACGAAGTTAATGAAAAATAGTACTCATAAGTTTGATTTGGGATTGGTATTAATTTAAAGGGGCAAAAATTTCGGCAATTAACATATAAGATTTTTAATATTCAGAAAATCTGGCTGTAAGATTTTTTTTTAAATTATCGGTTTACCGTTAGAAAGGTTTGGAAATGCTGTTAGAAGTTTATGAGTTAAGATGATGGTGATATAAATCTGTTTCCAATTCAATATTTTAAGAATTTACTATTTTATTAAAAAAAAATAAAGGTGCTTTTTATATTAAAAAAAAATTGTATGATGTTTTTAAGTAGAAAAATAAATATTTATAATACATTGAGTATTTTTTGCAATAACCAACGTATAATCCCGTTTTCAATTTTTAAACAGTAACTAAAGCGATACATTATACCTTATTACTCTTTGGTAGCAATTATTGATTTTATTGGATGATATTTACAAGCTCAAGCTTATTAATAAATAATTAGGAAAACGATTTTCTGCTACCACTTAAGCGTTATCTATCTATTTCTATATGTAAACAAATATTTAACTGTTCGTTAGTCTGGTTAAAGCTTAAAAATAGCTTGACCGATTCGAACAATTAAATTTAAATTCTCAAAAATTTTAAAAACAATCTATAAAAAAAAGTTATCAAATATCAGAATCAGAAGTTATTGGAAATTGTGTTTTGGTTACTGTTCATAATTGGCTTTTCAAATTTTTAGTATACTCAGCAACCAGCCCCGGGGCCGAACGCCATCTAATTGTTGAAGAAATGGAAGTAAGGTTTGTGTTTAACGGGCGGACTAAGCAGGATCAAGCATAGTATAGCATTGATGACTTGAAGCCGTATACTAGCGCAGAGAGCTTAAGTACCAAAGGCCCTAGCCAAGCTAAAAGCTGATTTAATTGATCAAGAGATGGAAATAAAATAGTATAGCTATTGATGATTTGGAGATAAAAATTCGAATAGAAAGAATCTTGTAAATAGATCCGTGGTTGACATTTGAACGATGTTTATTCTTCAAACACAAATGACATTGAATCACCTTTTATTTTCAAAAAATTAAGAGCATCGAAAACGATCCCATCATAGCAAGTTTTAAAAAAGTTGTAAGTGCAAATTAGAAACTTTAAATTAGTTGATTTCTTATTTTATTCGTAAGATAGTTCTGCGAAGCAAGATTATTCATTGAAGAAAATTTGTTAAAATAATAATAAAATTTATTTATTTTATAATATTAAATTAAGTACAAACTTTTTACTGTCACAGTTATTATCATATTCATGTACTTTAATAAAATGCAAATAATTTTTATAACTTAAAACAAATATTTATATATAGCTTTAAAAAAATTATATTTTGTAGTTTACTTGAATGTATTTAATAATGCCATAATTTATGCAATATTTTACAACTAGAAACGATAAGTCTTTATACACAGTGTTTTTAAGCAATCAATAACCAAGGTGGTAATAGGTTACGCACTTTGGTATAAGGAATATGTGTCCAGAAACACTCTCCTTCCAAGCAACAGATGTCAATAAATTACACCCCACTTCGTATAAATAACGAAATCGATGAATTTTTGAAAATAATTTTCAAATAAAAACATACTCTTCTTTATACCCTCTTGATGACATACTTTTTTATGCAAAAATATTTTTGCGACTTACCCTACCCCTACCTTGATTACAGAACATTCATTTAAAAGCACTCGGTATAACTACCAATTAAAATATGACGTGAGTTCAAATAAGTTGAACTGATCTATCAAATCTAAAACACATTTTTATTTTATTTTATTCTCTTTTGATCTATCAAATCTAAAACTATTTCCCCAACTTTTTAAGTTGAAAATAGTTTTACGATTCAGTGTCTCAAATTTCTACCTTCGATAAAATGAGTTGTCAAATCAACATTAGACTTAGATTTACAATTTTAATTGTGCAGATTAACTCGCTGTCAAATGTTTAGCAAATTTACAGGAATGTATTACATATTGCTGTACCCTTTTAGAAATGATAATGATTTCACTCTTATATTTATATTTCTCGATATCTTCAGTAGTTTTGGATTATGTACGCACAAACACTAAATAATTCCACGAATAATTTAATAAGATGTGACTAATAAAAGGCAATATTTTCGTTCTTTTATTAATCCAAGAATTTTTCTGTTTAGTTTTTTTTTAAATCATTGTATTTCCTTTGTGCGTTTATTGTGTGACAGCCTGTATAATATTTAAATATTTCAACAAATACAGATCTGATAATCTTAATAATGAGAATCTTAATATAGAATTGCTCTTACAATTACATGCAACTAAGATTATTCACATTTCAAATTTTGAAAAATTAATATTTATTTTTTTGTTTTAGTACTTTGGTTTAAATTTTCTGAGGATGCATTTCCAGCACCCTCTGGTGCTTCTCTATTCAAAAGTATCGTTTCAGAATTCAAATCAAAACTACTTAAATCTGATTCACTATTAAATTGATCATAAAGTTTAGCATCCGCCAAATGACGATCACCACTGCTCAAAGTTATCGATGACACTGACACAGATGGATTCTCATTTTGGTTATTACGTGGATTTCTTAATAAATCCGTTGTAGATGACGATTCTGTGGACTCTTCACTAATATTATCTAATAATTTATTTTGTAAATTTGTTTCATTCATATGTAAACTTAATTTTTCAAACAATGCATCGAAATGTATTTTATTTTCTTTCATTTTCTTATCAATAATATCGTTCATATCCATTGTTGAAGTTGTTTCTAAATCTTTTGATTCCATAAAGCCACTATCTGCCACACTAATTGCCGACACACCTGTATTTGGGGGACAAGTATTCAATTTTAAATCAAGTTTTGTAAAATCAAAATCATCCATTTCTTCATTAGTCGGTGGTTCGGTATTCAAATCGTGTTCGAATTCGTTGTTATTATCACTGTCTTCGTCACTTTTGGTTACATCCATTAATCGTTGTTTGAGCCGTTCGGTAATTTCATCCAATTCGGTGAATTTTCGTTTTAGAGTGTTACTTAATAATGACGTTGATGGTGTTAATTCAAAAAGGTCATCCCCAGGTGGGGATGGTGTAGGAATTGACAGTGGTGGAATAAATACAGATGAAGCATTGGAATTTTTCTTTGAAATATCCTCCAGAGGAGTTACATTGATTTTAATTTGTCCGTTACAGCGAGAAGTGAAATCCATGATGTTAAACCATCCTTGGATATTTGGTAAACCAGCTGGTAAAACTGTTAAATCTAAAGCAGCAAATCCAATAACTGAATCAGTAACAACATTTGGTTGTGTATAATCTGTTCCATTTTTATTCCATACTTTAAATATTAAACGTTTTTGATCATCGTAAAGCATATCTCTGGGTATTTGACATTCAAAATGTTGATTCCAACGTGGATTTGTACATTTTGGTATAATTGAAGTAAATAATAAACCTTTTTCTGGTATCGGTTCAAAACTCACATATGTGGTTGGCATTATTTCAATATGTTTTTTAGCATGCTTCCCTTTTGATTTGATTCTTCGTCGACGGATCGATAAATGTACAGCGTTTTCAATAACGACATGTGCTCTAAATGTACTGTTTTCTGGTGTTGGCTGAGATTTCGAAAGTGCTTTTTGCAACATTTCAAAAAGTTTTGATGTATCTTCAAGTTTTGGATTATCTATTTCTGTAGATTTATTTTCTACAGGAATATTAGCTTGAGCACTTTGATCTATTTGTTGATTTGGTGATGATAATTTGTTAGCAAGTTCCATAAATGATTCTAATAGATTCGATTTCGTTAAATTTGGATTATTATTACCTTCTGAAGATTTTTGCTTATTTGGCTCCATTTCTGATTCAATAAAGTCTGTTTGAGTTGATTGTGTAATATATGTTTGTATCGCTTTATCCTTTTTTTCCACCGAAATTGATAAATCTATTGTTTGTGTTGCAGACTCTTCAACAGTTTTAGATTCCCTGGCTTCCTCAACGTTATGGTTTGCTTGAGTAATAATCACTTTCTCCGTTTTCGATAAATCTTCAATATTTTGATTTGTTTGAGTATTATTTGAAACCTGTTGTTTAATTTCAGTGTTCAAATTATCTACATCACTCTTCTTATGGGATAGAGTTTGTTTTGCTAAATATTTGCGATTGAATTCGTTGTAACTGTTTCTTTTGCCAACACTCGGTTCATTTATACCACGAGATACTTCTAGAAAATTTATTTGACTTTCAGTACCTACAGCTAAAAGAGCTTGCAGTTGTCCGTTACGATTTAGTGAAATTGGATGAATTATTTCTTCCCAACCGTCAAATGCGATTACTGGTAGCTAGAATCAAAGTAGAAATCAAAATTATTTTTAAGAAAAATTAACAATAATTTTTTAGAAAAGAATTGGGAATGCCGATTTTTTCTCTTTGTTAGGAAATAATTGTGTTTACAAATTGTAGATTGTTAAGTCAAAGTTTGTTTATTTTCTCTTTCGATTTATAAGACAGAAATATATATAATTAATTTTAAAAATTTTTTCCCTCTCTAGCGAATTGGTATACTCAATAAATCCATCAAATATCTGCCTTTTATAATTTAAGAAAGATGTTATTTTAAAATAAGTACCTTCGCTTCTGCTAAATGACACGCAACCTTAGGATCACGATACGCTACATATAATTGATGTAATGGTAATTTACAAATTCCTAAGAAATTTTCAGTATTACCATCATTTTCCCAAATTTCGACAATCAAATAGTTGTTTTTGGTTCGAGATAAAAATTCTGAATTGTAAAGTAATGGAATTATCTAAAACAAAAGAAAAAGAATAATAATTTTTACAATTTTTGCTAATGTAAGGTGCTACTCTGCTAGCCCAAATAATTTTGGTACTATCATTTTATATTTTCATTTGGTTGAATGGGTTTAAAAGTTTCAATAATCAGACAAGATGCTGGGAATTATTAATTAATAAAAAAAAAAGCTATTATAATCTAAAAAAATTAAACATTAAAAAAACGTTATTTCAATCTTCAATCACCTCTAATGGATACCGTACTTCACTTTCCTATTCGTGAAGTGAAAATTCTTCATCTGAAGTGATAAAAAAAAATTTAGTCCAATCCCCTATTAATATAAAATTTAATAAGCTGTAATACTAAGCAGCCGGTATCCAATTTTTCTAAATGCCGAAACTTTTATGTTTAATTTTCCTAGATTACTTAATTTTTTATACTTAGTGACTTACAAACAAGCGCCGATACTGAAAATTTTTAGGATGTTTTTTTGAGTAATTAATAATTTCATAATTTCCATGCTCTTACTTTTTAGTTTTTTTCGTGACCTACTGACACTTTGCGATTAAACAACAAGTTTCTGAGATATCGATTAAAATTTCTTCGTTTATAATTTTAAGCGTCATATCGAAAGTTACATGTCCAATTGTCAGTCAAATGGACCAAATTTTTGCATTTTACAGGTCAAAATTACTCTACATAAGAAATCATTTTATCCAGAACGGAGAAAAAATAATTTTTCAGATTTTTGCCTGTTTCTTAAGGTTGGCCTCTTTGAAAAAATCTAGAAAATCACAAAAAACTTGATATGTATGATATTTTTGATAAAAAAAATATAAAAAAGTGTTCTTTTAACGATTAGGTGAGATTTTGAGAAATCTTTTACAAAAGCTTTTATTTCGGAACGATTGAGGAGATATCACGAAAAATACTCATTTAAAATGAGCTGTATTTTTTAATTTTTTGGGTTTAAATTACTCTAAAGAATCCATAGATACAAAAAAAGAACAAAACAACTTCAGAACAAAATTATCATGGAAAATAAAATAGTTGACTTCCTGAAATTTAAGACCCCTCTCTAGATCTGCGCTTGTTTGTAATAAAAATTGTAACAACAAAAAAAAAATAGAAAATACCTCACGAAATTGATAGACTGCACGTTGAGTGTGATAATATAATTTACTAATAGTAGTATCTTCCCGCCAAAATGCGCGACAAATTAAAAATGTACATTTTGGATAATCCGTTTCAAAATGTATTTCTGGTATATAAATTAAACATTGTAATAAGTTTAACTACAAAGAATAATATAAAATTATAAATTATGTAAATTAGTCAATAATTAATTGTCATTAGTATTTACCGTGTTATTATCAAAATTCGTTGCCAATTGATATTCATTTAAAATTGAATTGGTAAATTTTTTTGGTACCTCTTTTGGTGGCACTGTTATTGTTTTAGTTTTTGGCGGTACAGTTATTGGTTTCGATAAAATTGAATGCAAATTTGAATTTGGTTTCATTATTTTTGTTTCCAAATGTGTATTATCGCCAGGGTGTAGGTCTTTTGTTATCGAATCACAGTTAGAAAGTTTTCGATTTTCCTTTTCACAAGTTATTGCCTCTAAAAGTTTATTATTTGAGTTATATAAATTTCAAAATAGTATTTGTTTAGGACTTTAACTGCTATTCCGAGCGTACTATGCGAGTGGTCTGAAAAGTTTCAAGCTTTATTAACATAATAAATTCGTTATTCGTAAAAATTATTCTGGTATTATATTTTCTCTAGAATAGCAGTTTTATTTAAAACGATTTTAAAGTTAATACCTATAAATTCTTTTCCAAAATGAATTTTATCACAACCAAATTGTAAACGTACTTTTAACGTTCCAATACCTAATGGTTTATTTGTATCAATCACAACTAGCTCTTCATCACACGTAAAATCTTCTTGATCAATGATATCAGATAAATTGATTTTGGCTATTCCTATGGGTGTTGCACCACGCTGACTTACATTTCGACTAAATATTTTTAATTCCAATATTAAATTACTTAAATTTAATGATTCTATATTTACAATTTTGTGTATAGATTGTTGTTTAAAGTGTATTACTATAAAAAATAATAGAAATCGTCATTTAATTTAAAATTTCAATGTTTATAAACTTTTAAGTTATACAGATGAGTCGAATTTACACACTTAATCCCAAAAAAATTAACCAATGTGGTGAATACAAGAGAAATATATAAAGTATTATAGGTTCCTTATTTTTTATACCCAATTGATCATCAGAGGTGGTAAGGGAGTAAAAATTCTTACAGGCCTCCTATTACGATTCGTTTATTTTATTCTACATCGTATCAAACAGGTGTCATGAATTTAAAAAAATTTTTATAAAAAGCTCGTTACTTCGGAAAAACTATGGCATAACATCAAGAATCATATTAAAATATCTGTTTCATAGAATACTTTAAGTTTGACAGAAATTAAAAAGAACAATTTCTAGAATCGAACACAAAGGTCAGTTGCCTTTAAATCAGGGGTAGAGATCTGAAGATAAAATCTATAAATATAGTTTTCATGACGATGAGAACATACATTGCTCTAGCAAGGATTTAATCGGAGTTTAATTCTAATTTGAATCGGAACCTATCCTAGCCTTGAATGATTGAATTGAAAGATGTCATTACTGTATCGCTCCTTGCGTTGAACCTCAGAACGAATAGTCACAGTGTAGTTCGTAGTTACTCGGGAGTTAAACAAGAGGAGTTACAAAAATATTCTACTTATTTTTAACTCATCTAGATTTTCTATAAATTAGTGTATAATGGATAATAGCTCGTCAATAAAAAATAACTTAAACCAAAATTGTCGAGTTTGATAGAGGGACATCATATTCTGAAATCAAATTGGACCTAATCAAGAGTTCAAACATTTTTACTCTCCTATCTTAAGTTCCTACGGATATCAATACCTATTTTGATCATGAGTTATCTAAGAGTTAAACTAACTCGAAAATTCAATCCCTACCCCTGCTTTAAACATTTAAACAGATTTTTATACATATCTTAAACATGTACGTAAAAACTTTGTGGCATTTTGCCAAACATTTATTAATAAATCAGAATTGTTCCACATTGGTTTTTTTTTCAGATAAGTGTACAAAATAGATAAGAAGAATGATAGTGGTAAAGTGGAAAATTTTGAATGAAAGTGCCACAAAAAATGAAATGAATAGTAAATTTGTATAAATGGATCAATGATAGACTTTAAAAATAAATAAATTTAAAAATAGTTATTGGCCCATGGGAGGATCGAACTCACGACCTTCGCGTTATTAGCACGACGCTCTAACCAACTGAGCTAATGGGCCAGCTGAACGTAATCTCATAAAATACATATTTTATTTAGCTACTATTATGAATCTGCCGTTTTTGACAAATAAATCGTAGTTTTCATTTATGTATTTTTCAGTAATTCTGTGTAAAGTAACAAAATCTTGGCCGGATGGCCTTAAATTTTGTATGTTAAAAAGAACGTGATTTTCAGAAATTTTTTATCCAGAATTTTTCGATATCTCAAAATGTAGATTCTACTGTGATAATGTAAACATGTACATTTTTCGACGTTTTTGCTCATTGTTCATTTCATCTTATATCACATTATGGCAATAAATGTGGAATAACACAAGCGCTTGATAGATCTTTAATTTAAGTAACCATTAATATATTTAATTTGGAATTTTTTCAAATTTTATTAGGATAACTAAAACTCTTGCAACAAACCTAATTTTTTAATTTAATAATTACCGAAATGTTAATGTTTTAAAATGCAAAATTTGAAAATTATCAATTTTAATTTATAATTTTGTATTTTAGAACTTTAAAAGAAAATTATCAGGTGAAAAGTGATAGTAAAACTTATTTTACTACTTTGCCATTATAAAAACTTCAATTTACCTAACATTTATCGATAAGTTATCGAAATTAAAGAGCTTAATAAACAGTAAGACAAATAAGATCCTAACTAATTAACTTCTTGGCCAGCTAGTTACATTTTTTCTGCATGTCAAAAGTTCTGGATAAAACATTTCGATTTAAAGTCGTAAGATGATTGATCTAGATTCCTGACAATTTAATAATAATAAACAATTACAAATTTAATTACCTTCCTGAACAACTTTTTTCGAACAAAATCGAGTTGCCCGATTAACAATATTGGAATTAACTTTTTGTTTTTTCTCATTTTGTTTGAGTGAATCTTCGTTTAACAATTGCGGTAGAACATATTCAACAAAAAATGTTGGTGCTCTACTAAGTAAACTTTTATTATCATACCCAAAAACCTTTCGCCAACCGGCTGAATTAAACTTTAACGTGTAAACGTAAACTTTAAACGAATCAACAAAGGATAATAAATTATTCTCATTTTCATTATTTGTTAAAATCGATTTCTGTGAAATGCTTTTTAATTTTTCATATTTATAGTCAGTACTAATTTTAACGTTCGACGTTTGTGGTTGCGATGCTGGATTCATGGCAGCAACTGGTTTTTCACGTTGTGTAATTATCTCATTTGTATTTTGAAAATGAAGATCTGATGCTAATTGGATCATACTTATTGCAGGGGAAATTGTACGAATTGTATTTAAAATTTGTTCCTCTTCAAGTGGAGAAACATTGGCACCCGTTAAATAATCAAAGACTCGAGTGTTTTTATCGAATTCAGATTGATTCCGTGCCGTGGATAGTTGACTATCAAGTTTGGGCGCAACTACCGGATTGTAAACATCTTTATTAAATGGATCATTATCCAAAATTGTCTCCACCATTGCATTACGCAGTCGTTGTCCTTGTTTCAAAACTTTATGCACAATTTTACTGCTAACAATGTTATCGCTATCGCTTGAATTAAATTGACTATCCAACGAATTAACTTTTAAACAATGATCTCGAGGTAGAGAATCAGACGATTTACTAACAATTTTCGATTGACTATTTGATAAAAGACATAAACGAAATCCGACCTGTATCCGACCGATTTGTGAATCGTATTCATTTAAAATTGGATATAAATCTTCGTGTGGTGTTTCGTCAACAATTAATAAATGTAAGTTTTTTAAAACACAAACTCCAATTAGGGTTCCCATTTGTTCATCGATCACACTCAACGTTAGTCCTAAACAATTCATTAAGTAATTTCGAAATAATTTAAATGTGGTTTGAATCGTGTATGTATACAAAGTTTTTTCATGTTTGTTTCCAAGCCTGAAAAAAATTTGCAAAAACAAAAACCAAAATAATATCAACTATGTACTTATACAAAAAAAATAATTCTGAGAGTAAGTTTTATCATGTTAATATATTTTCCTAGTAACTAGGCCAGTCGCGTAAACTTTCGGTACAAAGTGCAAAAAAAGATAAACGAATTCGTCTATCAAGGATTTAAGTGGCCACGCACTTCAATCTTTGTCAGACGTATTTGTTAGCCTATTTTTGACTCTAAGCAACTAAGCTTGGCTCTGAAACGAGCTTTTAAACGCAATTCAATGAAATTTGAATTAGGAATTCAATATTCGAGTATTTAAACTACTTGCATGCTCTAAAAGTGTAAAACATATTTTGTAATTGAATTTTTGTCGGCCCACCGGGAATTCTTATCTGGCATTTTATACCTAATTTCAACCTTCTTACACCCAACAAAGAGAAAGATGTATAAGCTCTCCTAAATTTTTCCAAATATTTATTTGGATAGGTGATTGCTGATTTGCACCAAAATTAAAAATAAGTCCTAAAGTGTGGGAGATATAAATATCCGAAAATTGGATTTGAAGAAGGGAGTTATGTTCGATATGGCTGTGTCAAAAACAACATGAAATTGCAATTTTTTTGCATTGACCCAGTTAAATGATTGCAAACACAAGCAATTTTTACAAGCTACACACAAAAAGTTAGTTTTACAAGCTCTATAAAAGTTTATTTTTTAGCTCTCTGTTTTAAAAGCTCTATTTAATTTGCTTTGTTAGTGTATGTACACTATTATGACAAGAAAACTAATTAAATTCAGTGGAAACTGTGAAAAACTAAATTGATGAAAATATTAGTTTTTAATTAAAAAATATTGTAAGTACAGGTTTTTGTTTCACTAAAACGTATTTTGGTGACATATTTCATATGGTCCTTACAGCCTAATTTTAATATATTTTTAAGGGTAGTTTTTTTCTAAATTATACATTTCCTCGAAGCCGATATGTAACTATGAGATAAAGGAACACATTGTTCGAGTTAACTACAGAGAACGGATAAGAGACTCTGCAAATCTGCGATTCTATCAGAATTCTAAATTTCAAATTAGTTAATAGGCTTGAGAAAAATATTAGTATCTCAATTGCTCAATAATTAAAATGATAAAACCAAATAAAACTTATTCCATGCCCCGTACTACAAATATGATTTGTCATGTAAATATATCATGTTGGGAGGACAAATAAACAAAACAAAACCAATATTTGTAAATAAAATTTAATTACCTGAATAAAAATTCGGAACTATCTTGACCCCACCAATGAACTTTAATTTTAACGGCACAATTCGAACGTCGCGTCCAAACAACTTGATCAATTTTTAAATCCAAATAACCATGAACTGGTCCAACAACTTTCGGTGGTAATGATTGTTTAAAACTATCAACCATCGTTTTTTTATCAAATTAATTTAACATTTATCATCTTTGTTTTATTAAATTAGCCAATTTATAATTAAGCATAATTATTAATTATATTTAAATAGAATTGTTCTGTACGAACGCCTACGAACTTGCGTCTTTTTATTTTAAAAGAATGTTTGCGTTTAAAGAACAAGTTTGACATTTAAACAGTTTTCTATTAATGGGATGCGTTCAAAACTAAAGTATTTTTATGATGATCGAATGGTATTTTAAAAAATGAAATTCTAGAAATAATAGCCAAAAATGTTTAGTAGGTAATTTGTGAGATGCGCACATTATAGACACGAAACACGCTACGATTTTATATATTTTTGCGATAAACATCAAACCTTTCGAACTCTTCCGTACTTTTTCTTATATATTCTCTTCAAATTCCGGAAAAACACAACCTAAACTGTATCCAAGATAATACTGAATTTTCTGTGATCTGTTGAGATAGATATTAGATTATCAGTTTTATTTAACCATTTGTTTCGTTTCACAAAATTAAGATAAATTTCAAATTAAGGTGGTTGTTCCGGGATTGCTATTAATTTTACCAATCTTGGAAAATAAGTAATTAAATGCACAATATGGGCCAAGCTAAAATTTGAAGGCGATTTACTGTACCGTTTATAAGATAATTTCAATGTAAATTGAAATATTTTACACGTACAGCTTTAAAGAGGCGTAAAAAAATGTAAATTACCAGCAGTACTCCCCCTCCCCCCGCTTCGTTTTACGATCTCACTTATTCCCCAAAGTATAATACTTGCAATATATATTACTCTTTTTATGAAACCAAATTATTTTGCTTTTAAAATCGAAATTGCCCAGATTATACCTCATTTCACTGCTAGCTCATTTACTCTTATCGAGCAAATAATCCAAAGATTATAGCAACACAACTACCTTAATTTATATAATTAAAACAAGATATCCAAATTTGATTATCTATTTACTATTCATTTTATGATTATTTATAATAAAAATTTTAATAATATTTCCAGTTAATTAGAAAGTTATATGACCCTTTATGGTGAAAATGCATTATTCATCGACAAACAATTGTTACTTTTGCACACAGCCAATGCAAACCGACCATCGCCTCTGGTCCTCAGTCTACCTTTTTAAGAGACTTGAATCAACGTAAACAAATTTACGTGTGAAAATGGTTTTTAAAATCTAACGACTGCGAACGACAATTTTTTTGTATTAAAATGTATTTTCATTAATAAATAAAATAATTAGTTTTTGGTAAGAAAGAAAAGCTTCTTTTGTGTTATGCTCTATAAATTTTAAAGAAAGTTCTGTTAATTTGCTAAGATGCAATTGTCTACAACGGATTATTCACCTTAAAAATTCATTGTTTTTGTTTACAGTTTAAAGTTTACAACGATATTTTTTTTCATCTAAATTAATTGAACTGTTTAAATTATTTGGATAAAAAAATGGGTAAGTTCTTATCTTATCTGAAATTTTGATTAGATATATATTTTTTTAATAACAACCTGTGAATAATTATAAAGAAGGCGGGGCGTGCATTTTTTCTGTTGATATATCTTACTTTATTCAACTATCTAATCTAGTTTAACATTAGAAAAAGACAAACATAACTATTACTTAATAGTTTTTTACCTTGTGAAAAATAAATTTTTTATAATCAATTTCGAGTAATAAAATTTACTTAGAATCAAAAATGATTCATTTTTTATTTCAAGTACCTCTGACTTTTAATTGAGTCTGATAAAAACATTGCATGCATATTAGATCATATTATATGGCAAGTTCATTAAAAGAAAACGTATAATTTTTTCGTGAAAAGAATGTTAAAAAATATTAGTGAGAAATGTCAAACGAAAGAGTCTATCGACCAACAGTTTATGGAGATAATTCAGTGTTAGTGCCACTTCAACGTCGAAGTTTATATCAATCTCAAGATAGTATTGGACGTTATTCAGAACGAACAATACACTGGGACGTTGATATTGGGAATGATAAAACTGTTGGTATGTTTGAATAATACTTGGCATATTGAACTTTTGAGTGACGAAAACTGGAATAAAAATTTTTGAAATAGAGTGTCTCTAAAAAGTTTTTAAACGCTCTACCACGTGTAGTACGGCTCAAAATATGTCAATGAAACTTGCTATATTAATAAATTGCTTCAGTTAGGTGCTATATGAGAGCTGAAGCTAACCTTTTGAAATCGTTTTTTCTAATACGTAACTAATATTACGTAATTTTGCTAAATATACAATATTTCGACACTATTATAAGCTTTAAAATATATACAGTCATGACTCAGGAAAAATTCGATGACTCAGGGTAAAATTTTAATTTTTGGAGCAATTAACACTTTTGATTAAAAATTATTATTTATGTTTATATTAATTTTTATTGAGGATCAAAAAAGCTCACAAAATCAATCTGGATTCTAATTTTTAACGCTTCTACCATATTAGTTTACTTTTCTGTCAAAGTAATATACTGTCATTCGATTTACACTTTTCCTACATGTTTTTAAGCTTGCAAGGAGGTTATCTAAACTGCCACTCCTTTATTATTAACTAGCGACCCGCCCCCACTTCGCACGGGTGCAATGCTGATACTAAATATATTACAGAATGTCTTTATATACAAAAATGTGTTTATTTACGACATCACATTAGAAACCTCTAAAATTATCAGTATTTCTCTACTATATCATGCATGTATTATGCATATAAACTTTTCTCTTGAATCACTCTATCAACTAAAAAAACCGCATCAAAATCCGTTGTGTAGTTTTAAAGATCTAAGCATACATAGGGACAAATAGCGGGAAGTGACTTTGTTTTATACCATGTAGTAATGTCAGTAGATAGATTATTTTGAATCTTATATTTCTATCTATCTATTGTTCGATTTTATCAACGTGTCCTTCGAATGGGATAATCACTGGACATTCCATATAAAATATAAAAAGTACATAAACTTAAAATTTTAATTATAATTTTTTATGTTATAAATAGGAAGTGGTTGTCAATCATGTTTAACACGCATCCCGTATGCGACTCTGATCGCAACAATTATGTGCTTACTTGGAGTTGGAATTTTCTGCGGGACGATGTATCGAGCTGCAACTCTTGCTGTCCTAATGGCTGATCAAGTATTTCATCTCCATTTAATATGGTAAATTTTGTTTGATTATCATCGTTATTGAATGAAGTAACAAATAGAGTGTCTCAAAAAATGTATTTTTTATTCCTCTCATGTCTGTATTACTTAAAATTAATATAATACGGGAATATTTCAAAATCCAAAATAATGTGAACTAATTTAGAAACCATCCATTTATCGATCGATAGAGTACAGATTTTTGGCCATTTTGGTCCATAATTAGCTGATAATGCCGATCGATGAAATCCATAACTTTATCGTTATATAGATTTTTAAAAGCCGCTTGCCTATCAGATTTTCCAATAAACTGCTAAAATTTTTCGATGACTTCTCTTTCTTTCATGGAGCTGGTGGATGGTCTTCCGAAATGGTTCTTTGATACTTCAAGACATAAATTTTGAAACAAACTATTATAGGAAAAAATTATTTAGGATTATATCATTTAAAAATAGACCTAATTCTTAAAAGAATCAGTCTTGTTTCTGCCCTTATGAAAATATTTCAGAGAAAAGAGTTTTAGACTCTTAATAATAAAAAAAGAAGAGTTTTCCAGAATTAGTAAAACTTTTTAAGTCTTTTATCTAAAATATTTCCACAAGGATGTCCATTTTTGTAAACTAATGGGTCAAGTAATGTAGACTATAAAAATATAATTGGTTTTTAAGGCTGGAAGCTGTTCAAATGGTATTTGTTGTAATTGGAGCATCAATGGCCGCTTTAGGATTTATGATCTTATGTGTTGGATTTTTAGCAACAGGTGCCACACGCCACAGAATTTACAGAGCTTGGCGCACCCGTGTAGGTGGGCGAATTTCATGCGCTGTGGTTAGTATAATATATTTTTAAAAAATTTAAAAATTAAAAGTTTTTGTGAAAAACAGTTGTGGCATTAAAGGTCTTCAATCTTACTAATATATTCTAAATATACTTGCGTTCAATAAAAACGCGACATTATCATATATCAGGTGGTTGAAAAATACACATTTTTTAATGTGTGTAGAGCCACCAAATATATCTGATATAATAGATAGTGTCGCGTTTCTATTGACCGCAAGATTCACCCTATATTCTAAGGTCATTCTTAGTACACAAAACATTATACAGACCTGAAAGCACAGAAGTCGATATTTCAGACTCCGGTATGGCTTATTGCACCCTGTATTCTCAAATCCAATTTTAAACCCGTTATTTATATGTACTTACAAATTCTATTTAATTTTTAGTTCATGGCAATCACGTATTTGCTACAAATTTTGTGGATGTTTATGTTTTGTTTCCTTGTAATCGTAACATTTATATTTACAATGTTTTGGTCAATGTGTACACTCCCAGAAGTACAAAGTTTACGAAAATGTATTGATTTTCAACAATTTAGTAAGTAATCTAGTAACAATTTTTAATCATGAACTTATCTCTAGCTCTGTTAGAAAATACTCTTAAATAGTAAACCAGGACAATTTATTTTGTTAATTTGGGCTTATAATATTCCAGGATCAAATTTGCCAATCATGTCGGTGAAGAAAGTTAAATTTTTTAAAACTTCAACCCCTTTAATTGGCATGTGAACTCTTTCATATTATGGAACCATGCACGACCCAAATCGAATGAAATAATGCAATATAACAGACTTTTAAACAATTAATATCAAATTTATTTAAAAATGATAAAACCCTTTTAGAAACTGCTACTCATATATAGTCTGTATTCTCAGTTTGATTTAAGAAAGTTGAATTGAAATGGAATATGAAGAAATTCGTTCCTATTCCAATACAAATTTCGGTCAAATTACATAAAGTTTCTGTCGAGAGATTAACACACATGAATATATTTTTTGCTGGGATCAACAGTAAATATTTTTATATAATATTAAATTTATAACATTAAAATTTTTGTTAAAGGTTTTATGTTTCCGGCAAATACACGGCCAGATGACATGCAAGTATGTGGATCACAAGAAGTTAAATTATTTTGTAAAGATTATGTAGAGAAAGCAGAGGTTATGTTTATTTTAGCAACTGTAGCTAGCATGCTTGTTATATTAAGTTTGGTAGGTTCTTCATGCAATTATTCATTATTATTTATCTTAGTATTTCATTACATCATAGTAGTTAATTTCAGCAAAGACAAGTTTAGTTCGCGAGCTTGCTTCATGAAAAAAGCTCGACATTATAAGATTTATTACGAAAAATCAATGTGTTTTTAATATCAAAATACATTTAAAGGCTTGTTATTGCTAAAATTATCTATTATTTAATGTATTAGAGATGATCGAACTTTAGATTGATCGACTTTAGAACGCATTAACATTGACTGTCACAGGTCACCTTTCATTATTTTTTAAAAGGAGAGCCCAATAATGTTGATGATCACAATATTGCTTTGGATATAGAGTAGTGTCTCATGGATCAACTGAAAATTTTCCTCGCTCAATATACATCATTTTTATTTATTTACCCATAGAGGTGGATATGTGACATGCCAAGAAAATTTTAATTGAAAAATCAATAAAACCTCAGACTGATCTAATAATAATCGGTGGAAATTCTTCGATCAATTAAAAATTTATAAATATAGACTGAGCGTTGTGGCTATTGCCTAACATTCGATATTATTAAAATGCGTTTATTTTTCCCTGTTTAATTTACACGATTGAAAATATAAGAAATTCAAATTGGATCATCAATTTCGCCATTTTATATAAAGTTATTAATTATATATTTCTTATTTTTAATACAGATACACTATTTAATGTGCCTTTCTGCTAATTACGCACATATTCGGGACCATGAAAAATTCCAGGAACTACAAGAAATGCAAATATTAGCTGAACCAGATTTGGCTGCAAGTAAAGATCGTTTCTAGGATACGGCCCAGGAGATTTTTAGCGATCATTAAAGTTGGTAATTCCAATAAAAAACGACACTACACAGACAACGAAAATATAAAGTACATTCCAAAACTGTAGTTATAATTAAATTATTCCAAGAATCTCAGATATTATCAACCTATGATTGAATCCACCATTATGTGTTTACTGTGAAACAGAGAATTTCGTGTGTTAGACGTGTAGTGTTAACAAATGATTCGCTGAAATCTCCTGGATTTTATATGATTTAATAAAATGGCATGTAATCTTTATTAAATTATGTAAAATCAGTTACCTAGTTCATATTTTTTTTTATAAAAAGTGCTTCGTACCAGTGTTGGACTGAGTAATTCCACTACTCAAATTTGAATCATTTCGTTCAAATTTGTCAAAATTCATTGAATGTTTAGGTATGATCACATTATAGGTGAGACGATATAACTTTTGAGAACGATTTTTTTCGGGCAAGACAGATCGAGATGAGGTTTTTTGCATTCTATTCAGAAAGTCAATTATATAATTTGTGACCTATTTCGATTCTATATAATCCATGAAATTTTTTTTTGCATTGCTTGAAAATAATTAACGAAATCGGTCAAATTTTGTTTCTCTGTAGGTCATGGTGACATTTATTTATGTTAATATGGCGTTTATATGACTTGGTGATGAATGATGAACTAGCTATGATCAAAAAAGCAATAGTATAAAATTAATCATAAAAGACCAAAGAATAAATCATTTTGATAAATTATTTTATATAAATCAATTTCTAATATTATTCAAAGTTACTCAGCCCAACACTATTTACTATTTTATACATAAAAACAAAAGACGTTAGTTTCATTCTGTACTCTGTACATTGAAGAATTCCTTTTGTTTTGTTATTCGTTTAAATTTTTTTTTTGAAAAGTTGCATTCAATGCATATTTATATGTGGAGGACTTATAAGTTTTTCGATTTTGATGTTTAAATGGAATCATTGTGGCAAAATTTGTTTTTTTTTTTTTTTCGAATTTAATTTATAATGGATATGGCAAAATTTTAACATTACGTTAAAACGATTATTTTCTTGTAAAATGATTTTTGAATCATGTCTATAAACTTTTTTTACGTACTCGAAATACGCAAAATTATTGCAACAACGTCCAAATGTGCAATATTTTATTACGTACTTAGTTTACTAAATCACTTTATAATTCACCTTTTAATTTCATGTTCTACTGAGACGTGTATTTTATTTTTTTTTTACGCACAAACAGTTACAAAAAAGCCATGTTCATTATTTTTTCGACATTTAATAAAACGTATTTAATTTTTGTTACTTTTAATTTATGTAACCACAAAGTTAAGTTTATCACAAACCATTCTGTGTTTGCTAGAGATGGAATGTAAGAAACATCTCCCAGTTAATTCGTAGCCTCTTAATAAACCTATTTTATAAATTTTAACGTGACGTAATTATAGCTGTCAAAAACGCTATCGCATACGGAAGCGAGTGTGCTTTTTACCCATAGATATATTATACACTTTTTTAAATTGTAATATCAATTTAAAAAAGACATTCTGTATACACAGTGGGCGAAAGAACAGTGAGAATTTCGCGTCATTTCCTCTATGATGACGTCATTCAATGATACATAGAGATAGGTAGATCGGTAGTCTCTTACTTGCGGATATTCTTACTTATGGCTAATATAGGCACTCGCTCGCGCAATTTATTCTTATAATATCTCTATGCTTTTACTTCACCTCAAAATTATGTATGTAATTCGTTTTATCAAACACATTCGACTCTTGTTAATTATCAAGAATCTTTGATTCTAATTATAATCTCCTGAGAAAAAAAATTTAATATGACACAAAATAATCAGAAAATTGCAGTGCGGAATGGTTATGTGATAACTTGCTTCTAGTAACCTCCATGTACATTATATTCGTTAACTGGAGCGCATGGAGGTTCCTAGAATAATAAATAATGGATATACATGTTTGCATAGATTAAGAGCATCGCTTTTTGTTCAATAGATGTGAACATGTATTTTATCATTATGCAGAAGTATTATATGAAATATTTTAATATATATTTTTTTAAATTAGTATAAATTATGCCAAAAAAATCTTAAAACAGTTTTTGTATTAGATGTATTCTTTTTTATTTTTTACAAACATTTTATGCGTAAGATAAGTTTATTACATATCTATTTAAAAATATATGAATGACATTTTATGACAATTTTTTCCGATATCGTTTATCGGAAAAGTATGGGGTTACATATCGATGTAAATAATTATCGGGTGTCCATCTATAGCCAAATAAATTCGTTTAATTATAATCACAATTTAATAGTTTTTGTATTATAAGTCTAACGACGTCACATTTCTTATAACGAACATTCGAAACATCGATCCGACTAAACCAAGATTCTAACGTTAATGATAATGAATATTATCGCACAATGAATTATCTCAGGTGTTCGAAAAGAAAAATTTTATTATCGTAGACACTTTGATAATTTATCAATACCAATGTAAATTTAAAATAAACTATATGGGGTATCCTAGAAATACTATATTAGAAGAGCAGAGTGATAGAGATGACGAAATCATAAAAGAAAAAGGTATTTTGCAGTTTTTGCATCCGATCCATAAACGAAATTGGGCTTCGTTAATAATCTTTTGAAATCAGTCGAACTTTTTATAATATGAAAAGAAATTATAGATGCGTCTTAGAATTTCATTCTCTACATAACTATGCTCTTTCTAATGAATGCGGTTCTCAAAATAACATCTGTATTTGAGTTTTTTGCAACATTTTGTATTTTATTTTTTTGCATTGAATTGACGCTCATTTTATACGTATAAAAAGTTGATAGTTGCTAGAAATAATAGTTTATTTCAGAAAAAATGTCAATACTTTAACTGCGACAATAATAAAAATTGTAAAAATCGATATTCGATTTCAAATTTCATAATCGCAATGCACACTAATTCAATTTACAAATAGTTTTTTTTTCATATTTCCTGAATCAATTGTATTTTTTTAAACAAAAAGATACCATTTGGGGCCTGCTGTAGATGATTGAATGATAAACAATTTTTTAAAACAAATTTGATACTTATAAATTGTTATATTTATATTTAAAATGTATTAATTATTACATTAATAAAAAACATATTTTTAAAAAAATAATGTATAATTTCGTTTTTTTCTATAATCATAAAATACCATTATCTAATATAGATAAATTGCACTTGGAAAAGTTATAATTATATTATTTTTTCGTCTATAACTTTACGAGTGTCTCTAACGGCAATCCTCATTAAAGAGAATATTATATACACTTTGTCAATATATTTAATTACTCATGTAATGTTATACATAGTAATAAAACTTAGGATGATTTAACGTATACGTATTTATTGACTATACAGTGTGAGGAAAAGACGAAAGGCGCTAATAAATGGAGGATGTAAAAATTTGGCAAGCAAGATAATGAGCCATGTTTAAATTAAATGATAGATGAGGAAGTTTATATTTTTTATATGTACCAAATTAACTAATCCGGAAGTGAGTTATGGTCGGCTAACTCGTTTGCGGATTAGATGCATTTCATTTTTGACATAAAAATGTACAAATTAAAAAAAAAAAAGCTTTTTGTCGTAATATGCTTGGATTAAAGTCTTAATGTCAGCAAAGCTCGAAAATTGTTTAATTAAAAGGAGATAAATGAGAAGAGATACGGTTTTTCTCACGAAAAATAACAAATTGTAGGCGGTTCATATAGTATAGAATCAATCTCATTTATTACCTTAACTATCAAACCCTATTAGCGACTTTAGGAAATTTTGGCCTATCCCGTATATTAATAATAACTATTACAAGGATAGCGAATCAATGACACGCGACCCAATTATTTATGCAACACCACCGATCACAAAATTCATTATGAAGTATTATATTAGGAACAAACGCGAGTAATCGATCCTACGAGCGCACACTCGTTTCTTATTGTAGTTTCATCGTGGACTACAATTGCTAACGAGTTTGTGTACGCATAGCATAATAGTAATTTCGTTGACACAAAAGTATTAAATTTTTAAGTATATTTGTGTTACATTTACGACTTTTTACAGTTATTTATTTATAGCTAGTTCAGCAAAAAACAAACTTCAAGATAGTAAGTGTATCATGGAATTTCAAACTTGGTGGACTGAGAAATATAGCATGATTTTAACGGCGACAAAGCGATGTGTGTTTTACGTTCTGTAACAGTGGTAAAATTATTTGACGGCACGTCTTTGACCTCATAATACTTAATTTCTTTAGGAAAAATGGCACGTTGATACATAAAGATTCGCCACCCCTGTTCTATTATATAATGTTTAGTACCACAGGCGTATAAATACGACATATAGCCCGTTCTAATATTAAACAGATACAATATCTATTACAAAATATATTTTTTTATTTGAAAAGACAATCGATAAAAAAAATAACACATCAATATAATTATATATACAGAAAAATAAATTTACAAAATATGTTATTTAAATAAAAAATATGCCATCGATTAAAAAATTAATTGAATAATTTTAACGAGACAATATTTACAGAATTTTTTCTCGAAATACCGTTTAAAAGTATAAAAATAATCAGATTATATTATCTTCTTATTTCTATAATAATTAAAATAATTAATTTACTTATAAATACGAACAATTTAATTTGGTTTAATTACTTATTTTCAAGGATAAATAATGGGATTTATTACACAAAAAAGGCAGGAATTCGACATTATAAATGCTTAATATGTTTTACAATATAGAATCTGTTTCATGACTTGACATCAATATTGTCAATAATTAAATATTTTTATAGCTAAATATTTAAAGCTGGTTTCATGTCATTTTAAGAAAACTAACACCATTTTCTTTTTTACATTAGAAATTAAGTCTAATATAAAAAATATAAAAATTGTATACTATACATTCTTTTTGTACTAACGTTGAGATTTTATTATAAACAGCCATGATAGTATTGGAAACGGGATATAGGGATGGAAATAACAACTCAGCAACATCAGTATCACCATTGTTATCTATAGGTTTTTGTTTTTGTTGTAAATTGTTGTATATTTGAGGCATGCATTAAATGCTGTATTACAATTGGTACCTGTGACAATTTAAACCGAACTTCATCAGGTATTGGCTGTCCTGATTCATATTGTTGTACCGAGCCATTCATCTCTTTATATTTGACAACACTGTTTGAATTTGATGATGAATCTAACGAGAGTAATGAACCATCTGGGTAACGTATTTGAACTTCACCTGATGCAAACTGAAAAAGACAAAAACAAAATCAATGTTTCGTTGAAATGCAATATTTCGTAGAAGGGATTAAATTAAGTTGCCCACAGATTGCGTCTTTAATTCTCTACAAACAATAATAAATAGTCCACAAGATAGGCCACTTTTTCAAAAATGGTTTATCACTAACAGGGGAACATTTCGTTATGGTACCTAACTTGGTGGTTTCCTTTCGCGTTACCCTGAAAATTTTGCATCATTATTTTAAAATTGAGTAATCTTTTGATATTTTAATAAGATAATTAAATAAAAAATAGAAAATTGAAGGCGTTCGATACTATACAAACTACGATGTCATTCGTCTGATGAATCAAGAATTACAATTTTCCCTGTGTAGAACGACAAACACCCCATTTTGAAAAATGTCGAACCATTTCACGTTTGTTTTTATTATTTATCTTTTTATAAGAATAAAAAAAAAACTATTGTTTTGACAAATTTAAAATTTTTGACGTTATTTTTTAAATCTGAATATTTCATAATGGATAAAAAAACTTACTTGAATAGCCGTTCCAATATCCGGTATAACAACACGGCGAGGAGTTATCACAGGACTATGGGTTGATCGAATAGGATCTCCAGATGTAGTAGCACTAAATTGTGATTCATTAAATGTAGACATCATCTAAAAATAAACATGTGTATTAGTTTTAGAAATATTGAGAACAGAAAGACGAAAATCTTATTTCAATTTAAAGTATAGGGTACGTCATCGGAAAGATTATAAAATACGATCTTCTGAATTTTCAATCCCTATACTCCAGATCACTATCCATCACGGCTTTGTTTACCCAAACATAATCTTGTCATAATCTTGTGTGTTACAACATTTCATTTTTTACAAACAGAGGAGACTTGCGAGTAATTTGTTGTTGTTTTTTTTTTTTAAGTAATATATCTGAATAATTGTTCTAACATTAATACTTGACGTAAAGAAATGTACACACCTCGATAATTACCGAGAAATTAAGCACATTATCTCTAAGCTATCAGATGATGTGATTATGTATGTTACCTTACTTCACTTTGTTTTTTTACTTTTCTTGTTAACTATTTACATCTTCAAGTTTTTTTTGTACATTTGACGCCCATCATTTCAATGTTCATATAAGTGTGCGTTAAATTTTTTTGTCTTATTAACAGAGATGACTAGCATTTCTTTACTTCTTCAAATTTACAGAACAATTTAAATATGAAAAAATGGAGAGTCGTTATAATTTTATTACAAATGAAACCGTCATAATTAACTTTCTTCTGTCTTTCAAGATTTAAATATTAAAATTTTTACGTATTATTTAAAAACTACAAATTATTGTTGTTTAAAATTTATTTTCATACAATCTCGTTCAGTTTTTCAAATTTAACTAACGACTCTCCTTGAATACACTGACTGGCAAAAAATTGCATACATATTTTTTTAATAAAATCAAGATTAATTATTTTGTTTTAATAAGAAAATGAAAATCATATTTCGATATTTAATACTTAATTAGATTTAATTGATTTATATATACTCTCAAATAAAATTCATATTAAAATAACAATCAGTTTTATTTTACAAAGTAATTAAAAATCATACATTTTTAATTTTTAAATAATCTCTTCACTACCCATTCGTATTATTTGCCGGTCAATGTATTCGATTTTTTCTTCTTAATCAAACTTTTATTTATGATAATATTGAATATTTATATAATTTACAAATCAATATAAAGACACAAAATAATACAATATAACTAACCGGTGGTGTTTTACTATTAACTAATAGTTTACTATTTTGTCCAACATTCGAAGTCCAATTATTTTCTTTACCATTTCTATTATGATCACCATTCGAATTAATAGTCGAAGTTGGACGTCGACCAATAATTACAGGAAATCCGGTATTATTTAATGTTTTACTTAAGTCGGTTAAAGTTTCTTCAATTTTGTAACAATACTTTAAACATTGTTGTGCATGTGCCCACATTGATTGTTGAAATTGTTGTAAATTTAATACTTGATTTACATTTGGAAAGGTTAACGTTGTTCCATCAGTGTTTGTAATTTTGATACCATCATTTTGTGAAAATATTATTTTATTACCTATAAAAATATATTTTGAAATAATGTTTATTCATGTAACATTTTCACATAATAAATGTAACAATTAAGATACTAGTTTCATTGGTTAATACTTCCAATGACATAAATCCAACCTGTTGGCGAAAGTAGGGACAAAACGAGACCAAAAAAACCCAACGTTTTACAAGCAAGATATACCATAAATTTATCTTTCGCAATAATTTATGCGGGTTAAGTACTCGATGGATTTTAGAGGGAAAAGTGACAGTCAGAAAAACATAACGATTGCTCACAGATCGATAAATGTTAAGTATTATTTCCCATTTTAACATAATTAAGACTGTGTGCGTCTAGTTGATAAACTCATACTTTTCAAACGCCGATTAAATAGCTTGTTATACGATCTATAATATTAAGCACTGAGGATTTTATTTTGCTCACACAATTAATAGGGTTACATACCAAAGCAATTCGGCCATTATAACTCCGACGAACTCTGCAAAAAAACATACCAGTGTTAACCAAAAAATCTGCAGACGCGAGTTAACTAGTGCCCATTAAAGGCATGGCCAACCCGCGGATCAGTGATAAACACGATCACAGAATACACCAAAAAACCGTAGACCCGTCCTAACTCGACCCATTAAAGGCACGGCCAACCTGTGAATCAGTGAATGAACGCAATCGCAGGGTTAACAAAAAAAACAGACCCATCCTAGTAGGGTGTGTATTAGACAAACACTGATCACAACACATGTCGTTATATTACGTAAGTTTTGAGCGTACTATCTTTCATAATAAATGCAATTTTTTTAAAGAAAATCTAGAAATATTTTAAAGTAAAACCAATGAAAGTAGTTCTCTTTTACTAAAATAAATTACCATTGTAAAAGCATGATTCAAACTCCGTCGTCTTTTCCATTAAAACACATTTCGCTTTTTCACTGTAATATGTAATTTTTGGTGTTTTAGCTCGAACCAAATCAACAAACCTTGATGCATACATATATTTCTTTGCATGTTTTTGTGGTAAATTTTCATAACTAAAAATGGAATCTGTTCCTGATTTTGGTAACGGTGGTGGTTCATTACCGGGAACTACACCTTGTCCATTCCCCGGTTGATAAACAACAATTCGTAAACCATCTCCAGATATTCTATATACATCCATAACACGTTCCTCTTTAAGTTTTGCTTTGTATTTAAAGAATTCTAAACAGACTTCCCCACTGCTTAGCAAGCTTAAAATAGCATTTTTTGTTTTATGTCTTGTTGGTAAAAGTCGAGTGGTATTTAATGGAGGCACTTGAATGGTTTTCGAAACTGTTATATCTTCTTTCGTTGGTAGTTTATTAAATTCGCGAACATTTCGCTCAATATTTTCATATCGTCTGTGTGGTGTTTCAAATAGTTGTTCAGGAGGTGAGATGTCACGCGGTTGAGATAACGGTGGAGTTTCAAATGGATGATCACGTGATCTATTCGTAAGAATTTCATCTCTATTTAAATATTGTGCAGCAGGTGTCTTAAATAACTCTTGCATATCAGATTGATAATAAAATTTATCGGTAGATCTTTCATACGAATTACCTTTTAACAAATCTTCCGTTGGTGTTAATTTTGGATAGGGATCTCTTTGTAACATATCATGCAATCTTTTAATCAAATCATTATTAACATAATCCTGATTTGCGTGAAATAATGGCGCTTCTCTATCTTCATGTAATGAACGTTTCATTGCTCCGCCCCCTGGATCGTCCGGTCGTGTATTTTGTACAAATTGATTTAAAAAATGCGTTTGTTGTGGTTGTTTTAAGCCGGACAATACTGAGCACGAGGAAACATTGTTTTCTTGATCTTGCTGTAGATTGTCTTGAGATAATAATGAAATCGTTTGTAATGGTGGTGAGAATTTTCCTTTTTCGTAGTCTGCCCCTTTGCTAAATAAAGCTCCATAGTCAGACGATTCTTGATTCGTGTACGAAGCTTTTGTAAATTTTCCAGGGTATTCCTTCCCATATTTTTTAATGATTGCTGACAATCCTGGTATATCATTTGTGGTCATATCATTTCGATTATCAGATGGTAATGAATTAAACGTTGGTGGTACTACAACTGGAGAATTTGATGCGTTTGTTGGTTCACTGCAATTACTTAAATGTCGACGATTTGTATTTGGATAGAACGGTGAATTTTGCGTGACTTTCTTCTCGATGGTACTGTACGAATTATAAAATACTTGATGTATAAAATTACGAAAAATTTTTTTAAAAAAAGCAACAAACACCATTAAAAATTTTGAAGTTTATGAATTATTTAATAAATAATAACCTTCCCTTTAAATAAATTGATGTTACATAAAATGAAAATAATCATTTTAGTAACTTAGCAACTTACTATTCATTTGGAAATTTAACTTTAAGAGTGAATTAGTTCAGGCTTCTGGGCATGGGAACCCCTCATTATCGAACACTTTCTAGATAAATGATCTAACAGAAAGTAAACGCACTAGAGAATATATAGGCCACCTCAATTCATTCTTCGGTTATCAATTTTAAAGGGTGATTCGTGGGTCATCTTTCTCATTGCCGTATGTTTTTAAGAGATTCTGCACGAAGCATATGGACAAATATTTGCGGAGCCCCTTCAAAAGTAGCGGAGATAAATACGACAATTTAAAAAATTGTCAACACGAGTTTTTTGGTCCTTGAAAGTCATAAATGTACAAATAAGTCATAGGATTTCATTTTTATTTTTATTTAATTTTAGATTATCGTAGTTGCGAGACTTAAGGTATGAAATTTTTCGTGAGATTTCATAAGCCCCGTAAATTTGGGCGCATTCGCAACCAAATTTTGACCTATCCAAAACGGGAGTTTCCAGGCGTTGGTTGCGCATAATACTGGCAATGATGTTTTTAGTCCCAGTGAGTGAAATGCTTTTTTTTTTTAAAGTGGTAAACAGTGATGCCAAGTATAGAGACTATCACTCTAAAATGATAAAAGGTGGTAAAATGAAAAAAAAAATACAAACATACAAACATACTTACAGAGGAACTTTAAAATTATGTTGTAAACTGTTATTATCTTCAAATGTATTACGATTCGATAACGGTGGTCTTGAACTATTTGTAGACATTGTGTGAACACCACTATCAGAAGATGTTCCAGCACTGGCCCCACTTGTTGGATTCGTTAAATTCTCATATCGTTTCATAAACGGATGATTTATTATCTGATCCAATTTAATTCGATCTTTTGGATTCTTTTTTAATAAACTATCAATTAAATGTTTAGCCTCTGATGATAAATATTGTGGAATTTCATAATCAGCCATGACAACACGTGTTAATGTTGATTTTACTGCTTGTGTATCGAACGGTGGTCGACCAACTAAAATTGTATATAACATACAACCAAGACCCCATACATCAACCTCCAATCCATGAGAACTACGCGATACTACCTCTGGAGATATGTAATTTGGTGTACCACACATTGTCATATGTTTTTCATCTGGTCGTGTTAATTGCGTTGCTAAACCAAAATCAGCTATTTTCTATAACAAATAACAAAATACAGAATAACAAAAAATACACTTATGTTACAGGTACGTATGGTATGAAACTGATAGTCTACAGCCCCTGACACTTTTTACCAGACAGCCCGACACATAGGAGTGGAAATGATCAGTCTATATATGTATGTATGTGTGTGTGTTGCTTTGTGGCACACTAGAGACCAAACGCGTGTTCGTATTCTTACGTTAATCGATTTGTCTTAGTCTTGAGAAGGCCATTGGAAATATGGCAATAATGAAAATTCAATATGACGACCACCAGACACTATTAGTTTTTTATTGGTTTCATTCAAAATGTTATTGAACTGTGATTCGCTAAAGATATATTAATTTATTTTGTTAATTATCTCGCAAATTACGGCTTAGATCCAAAAGTAGAAAATAACTTTTTCCTTCGTCTTTATGAGCTTATTCTGCAGGATAACGATCTGCAGTCAATTACAGAACGCCCTGTATATATATAAAGAATGGTTAATAATAGATTTTACTTACAACTTGCATATCATTACTTAATAACAAATTTGATAATGAAATATCTCGATGTAGAATATTATGGGAATGAAGATATCGTAAACCACAAACTACTTGCCGCATAATTAAACTTGCTTCAGCTTCTGAGACTACCTAAATCAATATCCAAATTAAAATGCATATGGTTTTTAAATACCTTTTTTTTTTTAAATCTAAAAAGGTCTTACTTTGTTATGATTCTTAAAATATCTTTGCAATTCACCATTGTGGCAAAGTTCTAAAACTAAATAAACATAGTTTGCGTCTTCAAAAAAAGTGTATAGTTCTAAAATAGCTGGATGTTTTAATCTTGAATGTATTGCAACTTCTTGTCGGACACGACCAGCCATTCCTGCTGCTTGCATCAATTTCTTATCGATCTGATAAATAATAACATAACATACAGAAAAAGGATATCATTAATATCATACAACTTATTACCATTTTTATAGCCACTTCCATTCCGGTTTTTCGACATTTTGCTCGATATACACTGGCAAATCCACCCTTTCCAAGAAGATTCAGCACTTCATAGCACTAGAAAATTATTATTTTTTTGTAAATATGTAACGATATTTGTAAATATATAAGTAACCTAACCTCGATATTATCACCAAATCCTCCTATTATGGGCTTCATGGCTGAATTTAAAATTCAACTTTCCTTAATAAATGTTTATAGTATAATTACATTCTTCAATTTGTTATTTGATAATTTAATTAAAATTTGACAAGCTTTAAAAAACTTAAACATCAACAAAGCATCCCAAATTTTCAAAATAAACGGATTTTAATACCAACAATTAAAAAATAAATAAAAAGTCCCTAAATATAGTGTCAAATAGTTATGGATCACAGTCTTAATAAATATAGACCGCTAAGTAATAAAATATAAACTATTAAAAATTGGATTTTCGATTTTGCCTGGCCAGTGGTCTTAATCTATCGAGGCAACTTCTTTATTTAATTAATATTTTACACTTTTAGGTCCATAGATAATGCTTAGGTCTTAGTATCACCTTAAGAAATTAAATAGTTAAACTTATGGATTGAAGAAGAGAGTTCTACAATAGAGAAATTGCATGTTTTTTTATTTTATTATAATATATAGTTTACTAAAAATTACTTAGAAAAATTAAAAATTTTGATTAATAATTGAAAATGGTTTTTTTTGACCATAAATTCAAACGGCAGTGCAGTCAACACATAGCTTTCGTAACACCACGCCACGGAGTAATGATAAAATTACATGAATAATGATAGTTTGTCTCTCAACTGACTTTCACTATATTATAACGCAATTTTCCATAGAAACAAGACGAAAAATGTGAATATAGCGTGATTACGATTGGCCACAGCCTCGACGGGTGTAAATCCATCGCTAGCGTTTTTTTATTTAAAATATAATTTTTTTATTAATAATTAAGTAATAAAAAAAAAATGGAATTATTAATTTAAAGAAAATTAATATACTTTAGATGAATTATTTTTTCATTTATATATGAATATATGACAAAAAAATGCAACTTCTCTATTCATTAAACCTAAATCGACTTAATTACTCTATAAACATGTTATAGATCTTTTAAAAAAAACCTATAGGCTAATAGGCTGAAAATTACATTGCCATGGTTTAAACTTTCACGGCATACTTTATATCCTAAACTCACAGCCAGGATTCTCTTATCCATAATGGGCGATAATCAGACGGCGGCTTTTTTTTCAGTCTTTGTAAATCAAGTTGGTGCCCTTTTCCGTTTGCCACCCTTGTTCTTTTTTTAGTTTTCGTAAATCAACCTGGTGCCCATACAAATTTGTCTTTTTCTCCCTTGGTTTTTGAATCTGTATACAATGAATAGTATGATATACCCTCCCCCTAAAAACTCTTGGCCTAGGTGACACGCATCCCCGGGTAAAGACAGTCCTGCGCATATCGAAAAGTCTTCAAAAGAAGTTGCATCATTTGTCGACATGATAAATATGCGGGGTATAAAGTATTCTGGTCGTGCTGCCACTCTGTGTGAAAGGAAGTCTTGTTATATTGAGTTGATAAAATGAAACAAATTTAACAAAATAACAAAATTTTTAATAATATTCGACATTTTACAAAATAGTATGAGAGGATTTTTACTTAAATAGTTATTTAGCTTGAGAGGAATCGTTTTTTATTGAGATGTTACAAGTTTTTAATTCGGAAAAATTCCCCATCAATTTATTGACTTCTTCCGAAGACAATCGTTTTTCTCTCTTTGGAACCTGTAGTTTATAAAGGTGGTTGATTTTTTGACCTGTTTTTCTAGTTCCTTTTTTAGTCTGTTCATTAGACTTGTAAATCATGTATCCTGTAATACAATGATACGGAATAAATTTTAATATATTTCTACCAATTTCGATTATCTTCTTTTCTTCCGAGGCCGGACCGCAATAAAAACGGATGGCACCGCTTTGATGTGAATTAGTTCTTGGATTTTTGAAATTTGTAGAACACTTTAAATGGGAAACACCAATTAGCTTTTCTTCATCATAAATTTGACAACAATTTGCCCACACTTCATCTAATTTGCTTTTATCAATAAACATCAACCACTTGCCGCCATTCTCAATGCCATCTTCATACTTCGATTGTATATCGATATTTGAATATCTTATTGAATCTACATCAAAAACTTCGGTTGGTTTCAATCTAGAAATTTAAAAATAATATTATATTAAGTGCAGGTGCATATTCCTCTTTTTCTTTTCTTTCATATGAGAGTGTGTGAAGAGAGTGGAAATTTCAAGCAATGGTATCAATGGCTCATTATTAGTGTTAACGTTGTTACGACACGGGGTGAAAAAACTTTTGGTGGACATGAAAATAAAATGCGCAACATATACACCAGGAGATGATGACAGAAAACGTTCTCCCATTTTATACTGCATGCCTTATTAAGAATTAATAATTAACCCTAAAATATAAAAGATAGAGGGGTTTTTTTCAGATCTTTTGGTAAAAAATTTAAGTTTCCGTGATATTATATTGCCTGCCTTTGTAACATAAGGTAGTGCAAACAAAGTCAATTCTTATGACCAAGGGTGGAAAATTTTGGATAAATGTATAATTATCAAAAAATTTTCCACCCTTAGTCATAGGAGGTGCGCATGCCAATTTTTGCAGACTGTTTTTGTGATGGAAACTTTAATGTTTTACATCGGCATGCATTTCGGAATTTTTACGTAACCATTTGAGCCCATTCAGCCGTTGTGAATTGCATGCCACAAAGCCAGGCAATATAAATAATATCACGTAAAAACACTAAAATTGTATACAAAAGGACCTTATGAGTTGCAAGCGTTTTTTGCTAGAGTTTTTCTAGAATTAAAAAACTACCTAGTTAAAAACACAACTTCTCCTATGCTCCCCATGTATAACAAGTGAAAACAAACAATTGACTGAGTTATTTGTTGAAATACCCTGTACAGAAGGTGTTGAATATCAGTAAAGAAGAAGAGTTTAAAAAATCAACGCAATTATGGTGGCCTTACGGGCGCCATTTATTTTTGGTTTTCGAAAGTATTTTCAAGAATTTTTTTACGTTTTTCGAGAATGTTCCACAAGACCACTAGTTGAAGCTATACTTGCAAATTTTCAACTCTCTATCTTTTATGGTTTTGGAGAAAAAGGACAACAAAGTTTTGTCCTATTTTGCGCCCTCACGGATGAACAATGACGTTTACGAAAAAATGTTTCAAACAAAAGTTGTTTATTTTGTTCTATCTCTAACGGTTCACAAGATAGGTCCACGTACCCAAGACCCAACTGATCCATGTGGCTGAGCACGCTATAAAAATTTCTTGATATCTCTTTTCGCTCTTTAATTGTCATGTCCCCAGACAGAGAGACAACCGGAAATGGACTAATTAGGTGATATTATAAACACCTATACGAAATTTTGTTCGTAGTATCAATATTTTTAAGCGTTACAAACTTGGGTCTAAACTTAGTATACCTTGATATATATTACATATATACAGGGCATGAAAAACATAAAATGTTGACACTATTCCCATAGCGAAACAACAACTTTCAAATTTCTTAAAACAAAATAAATCGGGGTTTTTATTTTGAAATATTGAAGTTCAATCTATGTAAATAATATAGTAAGTTTCGATCGAATTAAATGCGGAATTAACTATCCATTTTTTAATTTTTTATATTATTGTAAAATTTAAATATATTGCGCTATATGAAAATCAAATTTCATATTTAATAAAATTATAATATTGAAAATAAAATATTTAATTAAAATTATAATCTTACCGTTCTGCCATTTTCAAAATTTTAAATTCTTTTTGGCACGATGATATGTGACCTTTGAGTTTTAATATGTATACACGACTGCAGTCAACTGTGCTTTCAATATAAATAAGTTTTGTTTAATTACACATGTACATGTTTTCATTACATTGATATAATTCGGGACTTTTTTAAAGATGAATCATCAAATTAATACAAGTTGCAATCTTGATAAAAGCATATTCAAAGACTGTGTTCAAAATTATAATTTTGGAATTGTCTACAAATAGCTGCGGTTCAAATATTTTATAAATAACACCTAGACTTGATGGAATATAAACTTTTATTGCTAGTAAAGAGAAAATACTTTTAATTTACTGGTAGAAATCTTCATTCGTAAACATACCAAAAAAAAAGATGCTACTAATATGTTAATTTTTTCTTGACTGGCTAGGAAACAACGATAAACTGGTAGAGATGTCACAACAGTATAGATCCTACCGGGGTTATTTTTTTCGAATATCTGTATGACTCGTTAGAGTAAAATGGCATATATGAAAGAGGATGCTTTCATTGGTGCTCCAAGACATGTGATCTATCTGCACTTCGAGCATACTTGCTAAACTATCGGGATAACTAGCTGGTAAAAGCAAACAAATAAACAAATTTTACGTATAAATATTCTTTATTATTTTTAACAAGAACAATTTATTTTAATAAAGTTCGTCTATCGAATCGTTATCATTACGAACCAATAGACTTCGCTTACTTGCTTTACGTGTAGCTATACGCATTAAATATTGCTTAAATTGTGTATAGAATTGAGTTGTATCTTTGAAATTGATTGTATCAGGTTTCGAAACATTTACTAATTGTACAGGTAGATCATGAACTGGTTGCGGTATGAATTCATCAAAGTACTGACTTAAATATGTTTCAATTAGAAGTTTCTTCTTTATATACTTTGCTGGCAGGGTTGTTATGTATGTGTTGGTACCTTGATGGTCATGCATAAATGAGCAATCTCGCATTAACTGAAAAATTTCAAAACTAAATAAATATATACATCCTTGAAAATGTAAAAATATGAATTCTACGTCTTTTGTAATGCTGAATTCAAAATTTTTTAGGTTTATTAAAAAAATATGATACTGAGACAAAATTTTATAGTGTGATCGGGACGTAAAAAGTGAGTTTGAGTTCGTAAAAGAGCAAAATGGCTATTTGTAGATCAATTTGGCTATTTTTTAAACCGTTAGAGGTAGAAGAAAAGTATAATTGCAAAAAAAATGTTTTCTCGTAAGGAGAAACTTGTGGCAAAACTTCTCAAAAAACTATAAAAGATAGAAGGTTGGAAATTTGTAAGTGTAGCCTCAAATATTGAGTCTATTGAATCTAGCTTCATACCAAACCATTCGGCAGACATCGAGCATATAATATACAGCTAGAGATGTTCTAATGTAACCATAGATATAATACAGATAGAGAGTGCCAGGTCTCTGCTAGTCTGTAAGTAAATGCGATACATGAGGTGATAGAGAAGACTGCCGGTGAGTTCCCCTATGCCTACAAGACAAGGGCACGGGGATTTCACTGTCTTCTCTCTCACTAGACATATTGAAAGAAACCCCTAAGGGTCGATACAGACCACTTTGGTAATGATTGATTTAAATAATATATGCTTTTTTTACCTTGAATTCTCGAAGTTGTTTTGTTGTGTATTTACTGTGTTCCTCAAATTCCTCACTGTAACATTGAACACACATAAAAGTTGTGTAATTTTTATGCCAAAAATCAATAAGTGGCGTTAAATGACACATTTCACAAGTATGTAAATTCACTGGTACGCATTCAATGGGTATTGCAGGTCTTAGCGAAGCTGAACCTCCAAAAGTTTGAATAAATGGAATTTTTCGTTTTTTTGATATCTCATAACTACCTGGCCTAAAAAATGTTAAGTAGTTATTAATTTATTGGTAAAACTAAAAAATAACTAGCAAATTTATCGGTGATTACCCTGGACTATCTTTGGATATCGGAGGTGGAAATCTTTTAGCTGATTGCTTAAATGGTACTTTGTTGCGTTTAGTTTTCTTTGGAAATACACGTATATTATATTTGGAACTAGGTGGTGCAATATTTTTGAATATCTCCCGAAAACGTGGCTCTTCTCCAATCAATCCTTTCACGCTCCTTTTCTATTAAAAACATATAACTTAGTTAACGTTTTATTAGTAAATGAATTAAAGCCAGGGAAACATTAATGTTGGTGGAGCCCCTGGAGTCAATTAATGGTGGGGGGGGTGGCTCGTTAACAAAAATAAATATGGAAAGCTGAGTGGACAAAAATGAATGCCGAGGAAATGTCAATTCGCAAGGCGAGTTGAACAATGTCAATTCGCAAGGCGAGTTGAACAATGTCAATTTCTGTGGTCAGAACCACGGAGCTGATAAGATGACCCTCGATATTTTGGCTAAAAATCGAAGTCCGGAATCAATTCTGAAAATTTTGTGGACGAAGTCTTTAACCTGGTTTTGACCCTTGTTACAAATACTCTGAAGCTTTTTTTTAATGGAAAGTCTTTTATAAGAATTTTTACATGATCGTGGCCCCGAATGTCTGCCCAAATTTATTATTAATTTTTATTAGATAGATTATACAACCTTATTCAACACTTCATGTGACCAATCTCGTCCTTTGATTTCATAAATATTGGGCGCCAATGCTGGAAATTGTTCTGAAGTTATGGATCTTGCCATAAACGATGATAAACCAGGTCCAGATAAGGGGAGAGTAGCTCGTTCTTGTTTTGATCCAAAGCATATTGGTGCAAATGTTGACCGCTTTATAATATAGTTAAATCCTTAAAAGTAAAAAATAAAGAATATTAGTAAATTAAAACAAATTATATTTGGGAAATTAAAAATAAAATTCTATTATAATAACAGACCGGTATCAGTATCTGTATCTGCTTGCTCTTTACTTGCCACATGTTCTTGAATTTTCTCAACAATATGAACAAATTTATTGTTATTATCAATTTTTCGTGCGGCTTTCTTCCACAATTCTTGCATTGTTATTAAATACAATAAAGTCTATAAGCTTTTTACATAACAAAAGCTTATGGTATAATAAAAAACTTTTTTATTATTTTGGTGGAAGGGAAATGATTGATAGATAATAGTTTTTCAGGTGTTTAGTCGATTTTCTCGGAACAATAATCTAGGTCTCTCTTATTCTACATAATTCATATATGATTTATGCATTGCATGTTTGATTGCAAAATTCCCAATATTATTGTATACTATCATATACAAAAAAAAACTCATGAGCAACAGAGTTCTATTACTAAGGTCATATTTTCCCCTCATTAGATATATCTTATATTACTAAGACTCCACTACCCGCCTGTTTGTAATCGAACTGTATCTCATAAACCGTAATAGTTAGATAGCTATTTGGACAAAGTATGTAAATACAGTGTGTTGCATTTAAGATGAAGACACTCTCATATTTCTGTTATTTACAGGAATATCGACTTGAAATTTTGCACATCATACAGGGTCACATTTTTTAAGACACTTAACCGAAATCAAAACTTTAAACTGAACTTCTTACAAATTTTCAAATAGGGCAGATTCTTAATATTTTGCCTAGCGTCGCAGATGGTTAGAGATATCGAAAAAAAACTGTTAGATAAAGTTGCTTAAAATATTTTTCTATTCCCATATACTGATTTTCATTTTTACATTATTTTGATCTTTTCCCAAAATTATTACAAATTTATTGAAATATTTGAATACACTACTAAATTGTCAATTTGTCCAGTTTTCACATTCTATAGCACACTAGTTATAAAAGTTTATTTTTTCATTTTACAACAAGTGTGCTATGGAATGTAAAAACTGGATAAATTGATAATTTTGTGCTAGGTATTCAAATATTTCAATAAACTTCTAATAATTATGAGTGTGAACCAAAATAATTAAAAAATCGCCAAAATAATTAAAAAGACACCTCGGTCAAATTAGAGGGCAGAATAACATGTCCTATATTTTTTGCTTGAACCAACTGGTGTATTTTTATGTAGATTTTTGTATGTATCGATTAAAATGACATACCCTCCTCGTTGACCACTGATACAGTACATAAGTCTATATTTTCAAAGGAAATATTATCAAAAAATATTATTCAAAGTTATGATTATGTGGAATAAGGATATAATTATTGTATCGTATAGAATCAAGTATGTTCTATCTTTGTTTATGATATGATCAAATTTTGTACATGTATCTAAATTTTATTTAATGGAATTTTTTATATTGGGGGAGTATGTTAAATTATTATATGATAATAGAAAATAAAATAGTAATATTATTATTATTATTCATATAAGACATAAACCTATTAAAAATTATATACAGGGTGTATAGCCTAACCAGTCAGGAAAATCTATTATTAACTTAGTATACAGGACTCACAGGAGTACAAACCGGGATTGAACTTAACTTCTTTGGCAATTTTACATCGCTGTACCCTACATGTGTCTCCCTTTTACAATTTAAATTTAAGTTCGGCAAACCTCGGTAATACTGCTTTGCAATATAAGCAAGTGTTTACAAAATATAAAAACTCCCGACAAATTTTTCAGATACGGAACCCTGAAATCGCACTTGAAATATATCTAAGAACATTGTCCGTTAAATTACCTTTTCCTTAGAGTCTTCTCCAAACTTAACCGATTTTGAAGATCATCGCCTATTTTTTAAGTGTTCCGGATATGGAACTCAAAACATGCACGCGAAACTTAGCTAAGAACACTCTACATTAAACTATCTTTCAAACGAAACAAAAAAAAATCAAAATCCGTTCATCCGCTACGATGCCATAGACAGACAGACATACACACATAGCGGTCAAATTTATAACACCCTTTTTTTGGTTCGGGGGCTAATTATAGAATAAATAATGTTTTTTCCTCATTTTATTCTATCCTTGGCTTCCTTGCGCTAATACTTGTAATAAAAAGACAATGAGGATTTATTATCATTAGCAAGACTTGCATTATCGTAGCGAGAAAATAATAGTGGGTAAATACCAGTTTTTAAGTCTAATCATAAGCCGTAAGACAAAATCGATTTCATCAAATACTTTTTTTCTATTACCCTGAATATTGCAGTGCTTGCAGGGAATTAATTTTCATTAAACAATTATTATTTAATTTCTCAAAATAATCATATATCCTGTACATAATAAAATATTTACTTTTTAGGTAATGTACTAGGTACATTTCGTTGCGAATAGTTTATTTTTATTGGACTCTGACGTCATATTTTAATACTTGAACTTATGTTTAATACTATGAACGTAAGATCTTTCTAGCCTTACTTGTCTAAAAATCTCGTATCCACTTACTCTACCATGCCTGGTTCGGTTCCTCTAACCCATGTGAAGATCGTCAAATCTACCCGTTTAAGATAAAATAGAATATCACCCACCTTGTAAAAAATCAGGTACGTCACCCTCATGAGGAATAGATAACTTTGAAGTCTACAGTGACATGGAAAGCATCTCAATTATGGCTTTGTCTTTTTGGTTTTTAGAAGAAAAAAACGAAATTATCGGCCTTATAATCAGGTCCCATTTGTTTAACATAATTTCCTGCTCATAGACTTATCACCCAATCCCCTAAGATCAATCTCCTGCTAATTCCTAGATTTGATGTCTACTTCAAGGACAAGTTCATCGATCATTTCGTTTCCTTGGACTCCATAAATTCTCGATACTCATATCTTGGTTACTTATTTTTCCCTGGTAGTGGAACAGAAAGCTTTAAGAACGACACCTTCCTAATCTATCAATGAAAATACGACAGAAATCCACAGTGGCATATCAGTTCAGTTCATGTTGATGGGTCCAAACCATTAGTCGGAGTGTTCTTTCAAAATTTATTATCAATTTTTACAGACTTTTACTACCTATAACAGGCATGGGCCAATGTGACTCAGAGAAGTCCCTCGGACTCCTCACTTAAAATACGAGTAAGACAGTGACAACCTAACCAGCGATAACCTAAAGTACGAGTAAGACAGAGAGACGCCATTTTTTTTAATCTCATTACTATTAGAGAAATTGAGATAGGTAGAAGATTCGTATACCTCTATATATCCTCTATGAGCAATACGGACTTGGATAAAGAGACACAATAGAGTTTATGACACACAATAAAGTTATAACAATGGTGACTTCGACTTAAAATAACTCGCCCATGCATGACCTGTAATACTTTCTTAACCCACTACTAAGGAATAACCATCTTGAATGTGTATATACTACCGTTCTTTATTACTATCATGAGGATACGTGGCGGTTTGTTTTAGAAGCACTGGCTCTTAGTTTATAAAATATCAAGTACAGACGAAATATTACAATAAAGTAAAATGAATTATAAATTTGCGTGTAAACTCAATACACACAAATTATGTAAATATTTTAAAATAGTCATCTTAAAATTTTTTTATTTTAATACAAATTACTAACAATTCATAATATAAAATATAATTTATTTTATAATAATAGCTAAAAATAAAAATAAAAATTATTGAATTATTTTAAAACAATATACTTGCCTTCTAAGCCATCATTCGCCTTTTTCCCCATAATTGTCTTTTATTGAATATGCAGACTTCGTATTTTTAAAATTGAAAAATACTTGTATATGATTTTTTTTTATTGAATAAGCAAAAAGACTTTGTCTTCTTTTAAAAATTCAAAATTTTTAATATATTTATTTTTTTTTTAAATATTTTTCCACCACAGATTATAATGAGGGTATTATAATCTGTGCAAAAAAAGTATGACAAATTTTTCTATAAATATTGAAAATCATGGTTTCTATGTGCACGTCAAAGTGAAAACAATAAATTTTACTGTACAAAACTGAAAATTTATTATAGTTTTTACTTTTAAGACCCGACAAATTCATTGAGCATTAGTAATTTTCGCATGGGAAACTTTTGCAGAATCCCCCAATTTTCTCTAAATAAATCTTCAATTATTGAGTAAAACATTCGTAAAATTTGAAAAAACACGATTTTTACGATTTTTATCCCTCAAAAAGTCTATAAAAAATCAGATTTTAATTTGTAAAAAAGTTTTATTTGTAGTGTAAAAAGCTTACATTCCGCAAAAATTTTGGTCCTAATTGCATTTTAAGTCCAAATATACCGATTTTGTGTTCTGTACATGCTAGAAAGATGCGTAAAAAAGGATATTTCAATTTGACCAGAATGAAACACCAAGCAACTGAGAAGCTTTGCACGAAAAGTATGCTTGGAAGATATCTCAACCTATTTTTTCAATTTAGAATGGCACCTTTTTCGATATCTAAATGTTATTTGTTTCGAGATATTAAGAAAAAACAATTCTGAAATAAAATATCGTTTACATTCTATACAATAAACATATTTAAATTTGCTTGAACAAAAAAAAAATAGTCTTCGTCTGATGCGTGGTTGAGTTTTAGTTTTTAACCTCTAGTTTATTCCGTAATTGGGTTATAAATTTTATTTGTGCAAGGAAATAAAAATATAATTGGTAAAAAACCCAAATAAAAATATATCTATAAACTTACCTCACCTCTGTATTACCCGTTTGCAATAACATATAATAGAAACTCGTACAGAAAAGAATGTTATGTATTGCAGTCATTACTGACTGTTAAAACAGCAAAAGAGCCGGGTAAATAATGATTTTAGGGGAAAAAATTTGTAGGGTTGAAAGAGTTATACTAAGTACAGTCCCTGAAACAAACGTTGATTTTCCAGATCATTAGAAATTGACTGTTTATGAGGAACAATTCTGCAATTTAAAGTTTTCCTCTATATCTCCTATCAATTCAGAGTAAGAGCTCACTTTTCAATGCCCTTGAAAGTGAAGGTTAAAATCCAAGTCTGTCCTTATTATGCCCCTTTTAAACATAAAACTGTTTTCCCTAAAATCATTCTTATTGTTAGTCTAGTAGTTTTGCATGAAAATTAAATAAGTAATAGCGTCATAATGTAAAGATTCTTCATTGCAGATTACAATATTCTTGTTTCCTGCACCTATGATGGCCCTTTTTTTAAGATATTCTCTTTAAGAAGCAGCTTGCAAAGAAATCAAGATAAAGGGTTCAAAATTTATATACGGAAGAAGTTAAATTAAACTTTTAAAAAATCATGAAAATAAATGGAAATTTTTTTTCCATCTTTTCCACTCTCAGCGCAAAGCGGTAGAGGAGAATAATATCATTTAAGCTATATTTTCAAAAATTTGAAAGTTCATACTTTCGATTGAGCTGTACGTGGTCGAGACCGGATCATTTTTCTCGAAGAAGCAGATATCTAAATTTCCGACAACTTTTTTGATAATTTTATTGTGACGAAGTTCTGTACCGGTAAGCGCATTTTCATTGTACCCCAAATTTTTACGTATCTGGAATTTACAAAAACATGAAAAAATAAAATCCTTGAAATCCTAAAAATCTACCGTCCAGTACCTGCACAATTTATTATCAATTATTATAGAAAATACCTGACGATAATTTTAAGCACCCATTGGCCCTTCTTAGTCCAGGGAAGTATTTATAGTAACAAACTAACAACTAGAAACCATATGAGAGTTATTTTGGGAATCCATAGCTCTTCAGAACTAAAACGTGAATTAATAACGAAAATTATTAAAATTATATAATTAAGGGGCTAAATCCATTGAGGAAATGTACCATTATCCACTACTTCATTCGCGATATCTGGTCCTGTGAATGTTTAAAAATACTTGTGAGGAGCAGATCTGCATTACTAAGATCATATTTTCCCGTTATACATTGCTTTTAATCCCCTAACTCACTTTATATGTAGAAAATATACAGTGTGTTCATTTCAAAAGTATCCACCCTTAAGAACTTTTAATCAAATGTGATTATTGTTTTGAGTGAAAACACGTCGATTTAGATATCGAGAGGGAAGTTCAAAAATGATACATAGGGAATTTTTGCTTTCATCCCTTCACCAATAGCCACCCCACTTTGAAATTTAAATGGCACCCCGTTCCTTGTTATAAATCATTTGAAAGGACATCAAATTCTCTATTCAACCAGGATAAAAAAATGAAATCGATCGATTGGTTCTCAAGTTAGACTACACAGAAGATGGAAGGTATCCACCCTTACTAACTCTTGACCTGATATGATTATTGTTTTGAGTGAAAACACGTCGATTTAAATATCGACGAGAAAGTTCAAAATAGTACCTAGATCCCTCACTTCCATCCATGCTAACTTTGAAATTTCAAAAGGCACCTCCTACTTTATGATACTTTATTTGAAAGGATATAAAATTCTTTCTTCAACCATGATAAAAAACAGAAATCGATCGATTGGTTCTTAAGATATTCTACACAGAAGATGGAAGGTATGAATTCCATCTTCTGTGTAGTCTATCTAAAGAACCAATCGCTCCCCTGGTGGAAAAAATATTTGAAAAAAGAATAAGTCTTAATAAGTCTTAGGAAACTCTGAAAAAGTCTTAGAAACTTTAAAAAAGTATTAAGAACTCTGAATAACTCTGAATTAGACTAGTCCGAAAACGTTGAGAAATTCAAAGTTCCTAAGACTTTTCAGAATTTCTTATTCTTTCTTCAAATATTTTTTCCACCAGAGTCGATTTCTGTTTTTTATCATGGTTGAAGAAAGAATTTTATAATATACGCACACACTGTATAATATTTTGACATGAATAGAGTACAAGTGGTTCGAAAATTATCAAAGGCATTTTCTTGGAACGAACAATACCTACGCGTACCGTTTTTGAATCCTTCATCTCTATTTGGAAGATTTATACAGGTACTGAAAACCGTAGCAATGTCGAAAAAGCAATATTTTCCTGGAAATCTTTTCCAAATTGTATTATATATAACTATTTGTTTTTTAAACAAACAATCTATTTGTTTCCTTTGCAAAATAATTTAGTTTTATTTATTTATCTGTTTCGCGTTCAAATGAGCAGAAATTAGCTATATTAGTCGTATCGATGCTATTTGAAAGATAATAGCATACCCCATCCCGCTAATCTTCGATACAGTGCATAAGTCTATAATCTGGGGGGAAATATAGCTAATAATATTTACAATTATTACAATAAATTTAATAATATTGATACGTACCAGATAGTTAATGAATGGGTATTCCCAAACCATATTCCTTTTCCTTATATTTATTCTTGCATTCTTTTCTGCAGCATCAGAATTGCATGAACCATGCAGGCTGTGTGGTGTTATGCTTTAACTTTAATCTTACATTGTCAATGTTTTTTACAATTAAATTCTAAGTTAATAGTTTCGAGTGAAAAGTTAAAACAACAGCTTACGAAAAATGAAAATGGTGAATTGGTCATTGGTATGTATTTTGTGTAATTCAAAAATCTATTCTATATATTGCTATATGTCACTGATGGACCGATTTTGATGATATTTTTTGTATATATATTCAAGTGGATTCGATGATGGTTTAGATTAGGTCTTCTAAAGTGTTTTTGAAGATTCCGTACCAAAAATAAATAAATTTCATTAATTGGTGGAAGCGCATTAATTTCATTATAATTCCGTGTTAGTTACTCGCTTTTACTAGTCCTTGTGCCAAGTGTAGAAGCCATGAAGGTAAAATTTTGAAAAATATTACAGTTTCGTTAAATTTGACCAAAAAATTGAAAAGTATGACTCAAAATTAGTGGAATAACATACTTTGTTGATTAAAATAGGATAAAATTTAGGTGTGAAAGAGCAAAATCAAATTTTTTGATTTTAATGACGTCATAAAGTATAAAAAATCAATTTTTTGGATATCTTGGCCAAATTTGGTTCGATTTGAATGAAATTTTTTTTGAAATCTACTAATTTTGGGTCGTATTTTCCATTTTTTGTGTTAGTCACTCGCTGTTATTAGTCCTTGTGCCAAGTGTGGAAACCAGGAAGGTAAAATTTTGATAAATATTACATTTTCGTCAAATTTGACCAAAAAATTGAAAAGTATGACTCAAAATTAGTGCAATAACATACTTTGTTGATTAAAATAGGATAAAATTTAGGTGTGATAGAGCAAAATCAAATTTTTTTATTTTAATGACGTCATAAAGTATAAAAAATCAATTTTTTGGATATTTTGGCCAAATTTGGTTCGATTTGAATGAAATTTTTTTTGAAACCCACTAATTTTGGGTCGTATTTTCCATTTTTTGTGTTAGTCACTCGCTGTTATTAGTCCTTGTGTCAAGTGTGGAAACCATGAAGGTGAAATTTTCATAAATATTACAGTTTCGTTAAATTTGACCAAAAAATTGAAAAGTATGACTCAAAATTAGTGGAATAACATACTTTGTTGATTAAAATAGGATAAAATTTAGGTGTGATAGAGCAAAATCAAATTTTTTTATTTTAATGACGTCATAAAGTATAAAAAATCAATTTTTTGGATATCTTGGCCAAATTTACAACTTACTATGTACTATGTATTTTTAATAGCATTGAGGTATCTTATATATTTAAACGAGCAATTCTTGTATATATATATATATATATATATCAACGATCTTGGAAATGGCTCCAACGATTTTCATGAAAATGAGTATGCAGGGTTTTTTTGGGGCAAAAAGTCGATCTAGCAAGGTTTCATTTTTAAAAAACGTCGTTTTATCCGTCTTTTCATGAAAAAATGAAACCGGCAATGCAAATTATAACTCTTCCTGACATCTATTGGTGTATATCGTAGTTAATGAAATAAAATACACTACCGGGACATTCAAATTGGTATTTGTGTGGAGACATTTAAAACGGTCTTCTATTAGTGATAAAATTTGTGTCTTTTTAAGAATACCGAGCAAAGCTCGGTCATCCAGATATTAATGTATTAATCAGGTATTGTGAATTTATTAGAGCTACTTTTGAAGTAGCATTCCTTAGCTCATGGGGAGAAAGCGCATTCCTAAGCTCTTGTCTTTATGGTTTAATCGAAATTTGCAATTTTATTCCTTGCAAGCAGTTTCAACAAAAAACAAACTATGAAAAATTACGTCAATTATTTTGAAAAATATAAGCTTCTATCAATGGAAATGTAATCTGTATGTGGCGTGGAAAATTTTTCGTTTGCTCCGAATTCATATTTTATAGTAAATGGTAATCAATTATCTATTTATTTGTTACAGGCCGAAATTGTACAACTGGTAATGATCAAAAAACACTTTGCGAATGTAATGAAAACGATTTCGAGTGTGACTACGGATTCGTTCAGGATGGTAGTCAGCTCAATTGTATTCAGAATAAATCATTAAATAATTATAAACCATTTGATATTCCCAAGGATTGTACACCGGGTGAATTTTACAATCGAACAAAAGGTTATAAACAAATTTACAATGGCACCTGTCTCGACGATGAACAAGTCTCTCGATATATACCCGATTTGTTACCATGTCCAGTAAATTCGACGGACACCTTTTTAATCGTGTCGGTTGGCAATCAAATTGCTCGAATTGATTTGAAAACTAAACAACATAAATATTTACCAGTGGATAGAAGTATACCTAGAAATATTATTTCTATCGACTTTGATTATGAAAATAATTGTGTTTATTTCGGTGACAACAAAAATAATGTAATTGGTCGCTCATGTTTTACGAATGAAGACAGTAAACTTGATATATTAGTAACAGATGAAATTGGTTCCATCGAAGGAATGGCATTTGAACCAAAAACAAAATTATTATACTTTGTAGATGGAACTCGAGCCAGAATTGATGTAGTTCGAACAGATGTTAATAATATTGAGAGTATGCGTAAAACATTATTAGGACCTAAAGAATTAGAAAATCCAAGAGGTATCGCACTGCATTCAAAGGCAGGTTACATATTTTGGACAGATTGGTCTTATGATTCACCATCAGTAAATCGTGCTAATTGTGATGGTTCAAATATAAAACGATTGTTTAAAAAACCAACTGTAAAATGGCCTAATGCTATTGCAATAGATTTCATAGCTGAAAGAATCTATTGGGCTGATGCTGGAAATGATTACATTGGTAGCTCAGATTTAGATGGGAAAGCATTTAAAAAAATAATAACAGAAAGCATTTATGCTCAGCATCCATATGGCATAGGAGTATTCAAGGAAAAAGTTTATTGGGATGATTGGAAACGACAATCAATATATTCCGCTGATAAAGATGATGGTACTGATTTAAACAAAATAGATTTTGACTTGAAACGTCAAATGGATTTAAAAGTAGTTGCATTCGACATTAACAATCGTTCGAATGGCTGCATTAATAATAGCGTTTGTACTCACTTCTGCTTACCAGCTCCTAGCAATCAATATACGTGTGCTTGCCCAAATAGAATGGTAATGAAAAATGGCACCTGTGTATGTCCAAATAGTGAGGTGTACCCCTATTGGTATAAACCAATCAATAATAATGATACATGTCCTAGTTCACAAAACAATTCTTCGTGTCCTACACATGAATTTACTTGTGACAATGGAAATTGTATTCCTTCTTCTTGGACATGTGACGGTGATAACGATTGTGGCGATGAGTCAGATGAATTTAATTGCCCTCAAACTACATGTGCCCATAATCAATTTAGATGTGGAAATGGATACACCTGTATCCCTAAAAAATGGCTTTGTGACAATGATAAAGATTGTCCGGATGGCACAGATGAATTAACTTGTTCTAATCAAGATAAATGTGGTAGATATGACTTTAATGCGTCCGTTGGCGATATTTGTAATCATACTTGTGGCCGTAAGTTTAAAATATACTTTAATAAAATAAAATCCCTGTACCTATATATTATAAATGTGAAAGTAAGGGTGTTTGTTTGTTTGTTTGTTTACGCTTTCACGCAAAAACTAGCGAAAGGATGTGAATGAAATTGTACAACAATATAGCTCATACATCAGAATAACAAATGAGAAAGAAAGAAAGAACATCGTACTTTATTAAGGCGATTTGTGGTTTCGTTTGGTTTCGAATTTCGATCATTTAACTTCCTGCTGGTTTCTAATAAAGTTCAATTATTATTGTGGTTCAATTAATTTTTTTTATTAACTATTAAAAATAAATACATTTTATCGTTATTTTATTTGTAGCTGAAGATTTTCAATGTAAGAATAAGTATTGTATTCCAAAATATTGGATATGTGATGGTACACCAGACTGCATAGATGGCTCAGACGAAGAAGAAAATTGTAAACCAAAATGTATTATTTACAAAAAATGGAAATGTGATGGGGGTGATTGCGTAGAACAACCTGTCGAACAAAACTGTTCCTCAATAGAAAACCAACCAACAATGGTAAGAATACGTTCAATATAGTTTTTCACCAAAAATTTAATATAGGGTTGATTTAAAAAACAGTTTTCTTTCTTATTTTTTCGAAAATAAAATGGTACCTAAATCAAAAAAACGGAAAAACACGTATCGGCTCAATTTTAAGGGGAATAATAATGAACAAAAACCGTGAAAAAATAATAGCCTACTCAAAAGTTATTCTAACTAAATCAGATCAGTCAGATTTAACAACGGAATGAAGATCAAAAATGGCAAAATGACGTTTTTTACTTTAAGTATTTCCAAGCTTCGCTCTATAGGTGTATGGTCATTCTATAAAAGCAGATATGTCATCTTAAATTTTGCTAAGGATTTAAGAAAAAGAAATGAATCCTGAACTTATTACCTTCTTTAACCTGAATGGCTGCTGGTTTATGAGCTAAGTAAAATCCAGTTGAAAATAATGAGAGTGCGTAGCCTTTACGCGCGATTGAAGTAAAACTTGATAACATAGCAAATATCACCATTAAATTGATTTAACACTTTTCATGCTCGGGATGATTCTACAAGATCTGCATCGGGTCATCGGGTGTCATCCATGGTAGCCACGCCAATGCTTCTGAAGGGAATTAATGATGCCTTCTGATGTCCTAAATCTTTTCGCCGGAAAATTCTGATTTGATTAAAAGATCTTCTAGTATTCTTTGTAAACGAGAATAAAAACTATGACTGGTTTCTGCTTGCTTGTTCTCTTATAAACTCCATCGGCGGACACTTTCTTTAAGTTATAAATAATTAATTAATATTTTCAGACTAATTGTCCGGAAAGGACGTTTGAATGTCAAAATCCTATCAATTCCAAAAAATGTATACCTTCCTTGATGAGATGTGATGGAACATGTGATTGTAAAGACTGTAGTGATGAAAATGGATGTGATGTAATCAATGTTATGAAAATGGATACAAAAAAATCTACTCTATTTCATTATACAAATAATATCACGAATACTATTAATAATATCACGAATACAAGGCCTATATCTCATAGTTGATAGTATACTACTGAAACTACAAATAATACTCCAAAACTTATGCAAAGGCAACTATTATTACATATATGTAATAATATGGTATAACTTTCATTACTTTGTTATTTTTATAATATAAATAAACAAGTGAAAACAAACAATTGACTGAGTTAATTGTTGAAATACCAAACATAGACAGTGTTGATGACTCTATCAAATTACACATACATATATGTCACACATACATAACTAATATTCCCATAATTACATACAATTTACGCCTAATTTGCGCCCTCACGGGTAAACAGTGATATTAACGAAAAATGTTTCAAACAAAATTTGGTTATTTTTTTATAAGGAATATTTTTTACATTTAAACTTTTGTTCTATCTCTAACGGTTTACAAGATGGGTCCTACGGATCCAAGACCCAAATGACTTATATTGCTCATTTAGGAAATTTTTACGTCCTGAGTACGATGTAAAATTTTCAGCTTGATATCTCTTTTCGATTTTTAGTCATCGTGATGACAGATGGACAGACGACAGGCAGACAGACACACGGAAATGGACTAATGAAGTGATTTTATGAACACCTATATCAAAATTTTTTATGTAGCATCAATATTTTTAAGCGTTATAAACTTGGGACTAAACTTAATATACCTTGCATATTACATATATGCATGGTATAATGATCTTACTAAAATTTATGTGCCAGAAAATTTGCCCTCAATCTACTATAGCTTGGAAATGGTTACGATTCAAGTTCTTTTTTGCATGTATTTTTTTATGTTTGTATGAATTTATTTATCCCGAAATACCAAGTGCCCCAAAAATGTATACATTAATAAACTTTCAACGAGATGCATCAACGTGATTCATCGCTCGTTTGCAAGATGAGATTGATGAAGAAGCAACTGTCTAGAAAGAATTAGTGCAGAAGATCATCATCAAAGAATATATTTAGGTACATGTCATTTGTCACTATCATTGATCCCACAAGAGAAATTTGGCAAGCCCGTACTATGATGTCACGTCCATATAAAAATTTGAATTTCCGTTTTAGAAATTTTTAAATGCCCTCACTGAATTTGTACTTTTATTAATTAATTTTAAGAAATTAAAAAGATATTAATTACTAAAATAATGGTTTAGTTGAAATGTCCAGTCATTAAAGTTACGAAAGAAAAATATTTGAACCAAATTTAAATTTCATGAATATTCCCTATTAAACCAGTTCCATCAATAGATGTTTTCTTACAAATATCACATGGAAATAGTTATCCTCCAGTATGAATTTTTTTATGAGTAACATTTAAAAGTTTGAGTTCGTCTATGCAGAACTAAACACTATTTTGGTGATTAAATGTTTTACTACAAAAATGGTTTTTTTTGAATTCATTTTAACTCGAATTTATCTGTCCTAAACTGCTCTGTTGATTATTGTTATTTCAATTATTGAGTATCACAAGAAAATGGGGGTTTTTCTAGTGTGTAAAGTTTAACGAAATTGCTTTTAATGAATTTTTTATTACAAATATCACAAGTGGATTTTAACCAGTATGATTGCGTTTATATAACTATATTTCTTTGCATAAATGTTTTACTACCCACATTTATCACACGAAAATGGTTGAGATTTGATTGACTATCAAATTTTTTTTACTTAAACATGACAATAGTTTTTCTCCAGTGTGAATTCGTTAATGTTTAACAAAATTGTTTTAAAAAGGAAATGCTTCATCACAGGTATCACATGAAAATAATTTTTCGCTGCTTTATTTTTACACTGTCAGTATGTTCTAACACTTCATTTTTAATTATGATATCTTTAATTATTTTGCAAGTTCATTCATTCATTTATTTAAAAAAAAATGGTTATTTATATACCACCTAATGCATTATTTTCCAACTTTCCTGTTTTTCTAACTTACTACAGCAGGTCTGTCAGCTTGTGCTGACTAGATCTAAAGGTTAGACTCCATTAATCCGGTATATAGCGTAAAAAGAAACGTTAAGTGACATGCAACAACGACGTGACGTAAGTGGCGCGACGGTAAACCTGCTTCATTACATGTATATTTATAAAATAACTTAATTTTTAATGTTTTCAATTATACATATTTATGATTATAGGTTTTAAAAAACCTAAAATTTATCAAGATATATTTTCAAAAAGAAATATTTAAAGCTGTTCGTTCATTAGTTCGTTTTTCTAAACAAAACAAAAACCCTTGTTACAAAAAAACCAAACATTGGTGCAAAAATCAGTGTTATAAAAGGAGCGAAGGTGCTGCATAATTGGCGCTACAATAGGCTGCACTTCTTAGATACTATCCTGAACTTATATACAAGAGAGATAAACAAAGCTTTTAAAACGTCAAAAAGGACAGTTTTTCCCTTGGAATCAGTCCAAACTAAACAGATTTTCTTGAATTATAAGAAACTAAAGAAAAATTAGTTCATCCGTTGACAACATCTGCAAATATGTAATATGCATAATGACAGAGACTATATCATATATTCTCTGATACTGATAGTGATTAGCAGTGACTAGTGTGAACTGTACTTGACTTATTTAGTGCAAAAGTGATTTGAAAGCTATTTAAAATCACCACCTCGTTAGTCATTTGACAGACTATTATTATTAACGATCATCGGCATTAAATGGCCCAATCAAATACATAAAAATAACCTAAATTTAAACAGGTTCACAGGTATTCAATTCAATTTCAAAATATATTTATTTTCACTAAAAAATAAAAAAATTTTTAGTAAAAAAAAGATAATCAAATAATGGCAACACATAGCGAAGATGTTTTACTTCAAGTTCCACAAGTTCGTTACAAAAAAGGTGATGGCACATTATACGTTATGGATCAAAGGATTGCTTGGATGCTGGAAAATCGAGATACGGTTTCAGTATCGCATCAATTTCAGGATATAAAAAGTATGTATGTTAAATTTTATACTTACATATTATACAGATATGTTTTTTTGTTTTGGAAAATAGTGCAAAAAATCTCACCGGAAGGTAAACCAAAAATACAATTACAAGTTGTTTTACACGATGGATCATCTTCAACTTTTCATTTTACAAATAAAGCGGGCCATGCAGCTCAAGTTAGTGATAGAGATCGTGTTAAAGATTTATTACAATCATTGTTACCGAAGTTTAAGCGAAAGGTAATTTATATTTTCTATTCAAAAATTAGTTAAATTATTACACTGATCGATACAGACTTTTGAACAGAAATACTAGCTCTGGTAAATTCGTTACAAGTTCTAATTTTTCTAAAAATAAATATGCAGGATAATATCAAAATAAATAACAAGATCGATAGATAAGATAATCCAATATTAATTTTATATCGTTTTTAATCTTCGATAAAGAAAATATTATAAGTTTGAAGATTCTGACTGTTCGTGAAATTATAGCTTCTAAATTGATAGCCTGATTTCAATGCGATTTTTTTAATGTAAAAGCTGATCGTATCAGATTGGTTTTTAGCTGCATTTAATGTATAGGAAACGATAATTGTTAAACAAATATAAAAGCAGTGCGGAAAGTAAAATATTTGTTATTTCCGTTTAGGGTCCATCCATAAATTACGTCACACAAATTTCTGGAATTTTTAAACCTTCCTCCCGTCCTTGTCACAAGTTGTCACATTTTGAACCCCCCCCCTCTGACGTGACGTCACACATTTTCCAATTTTATCGAAAAATTATATTAAAAAAAATAGATATTTCCATTTATTCTTATATTTATTGAATAATCTTTAATGAAATCAACTTTTTAATCAAATGTTGTTGAACGTGGATCCGAATTAGGATTTCCGGGTCCTACACTGTAACCACAGTATCGAGACTGAATCACAGTGAAGGACGATCGAAGATTAAGCTCTTTGAGCCACAGCTGCACCCGATGGTTACGACGCCCTTATTAAAAAGATATTTAATGAAGATTGCGTTAGTAAATGTTTAATATTTTTTTGAAATGTGATGTCACAAAGCTTTTGACCCCCCTGCCCCTTGTCACACAATGTCACATTCGAATGATACCCTCCTCCCCCTTCAAGGTGTGACGTAATAAAATTATCAAGAGAAAACGCTCTTAAACTATGGCCATCAAGTCATGGGACACCCTGTATATTACTAGAGAGTGACTATGTGATAGAAATATTAGGAAAATATTTAAAAATAAATTTCTTTTTTCTAATAAACATAGGTAGATCGTGAATTAGAAGAGAAAAATAAATTATTATCAAGTAATCCGGCATTATTACAATTATATAAAGATTTAGTTATTACACAAGTGGTAACAAGTGAAGAGTTTTGGTCGCAGCATGCGCAACAATATACAAAAGCACAATCACAACCAAAACAAGAAATTGGTGTAAATGGTGCATTTTTAGCTGAAATAAAACCACAAACAGATGGCTGTAATGGTTTAAAATATAATTTAACACCAGATATTATTGAATGTATATTTAAAACGTATCCAACTGTACATAAAAAACATATTGAAAATGTTCCATCGAAAATGACTGAAGCTGAATTTTGGACGAAATTCTTTCAATCTCATTATTTTCATAGGTTAGTATTCATCATCTCAAATAATATACGAGGTATATCATTAATTCACAAAGTCAAAATAAGTTGACTAGAGAAGCTTTTCTATTCGAAGTACCATTGTAGTTAAATCCTTGAAATTTTCTTTTGAGTATAAACCGCATGTACTTGTTGAGATCTTTAATGTTCGATAATTTATAATCCTACGGCCAATAAGTGCCACAGATAAGTGGCAAAAATCAACTCTTAACATTGGAAAGTGTTACATGGCAATAATACTTAACCACTCTCTTTTTAATGGAGTCCATTTAAACGAAACCAGACATACTTTTTAAATTTCAACTTTAAAAAAGTTAAAAAAAATTTTTAAACCATAGGGATCGAATTAATGCTGGAACCAAGGATATATTCACAGAGTGTGGTAAACTTGATGACCAAGAATTAAAACGTGATATTACTACAGGTGTCGATGATCCATTATTAGATGTAACAAAATTTGATGATCGGCAAATTGTAGTCGAAGATACAGAAAAAAACGTCGGCTCAGGGAATTTAGTACATCAATCTATGTTGAAGCGATTTAATCAACACACAATTCGTGTTTTAAAAGCAGGAAATTTTAGCACATCAAAACCATTAGATTCAAATAGCATTACATCAAGTACGAATTCAACAACAACGGCACAAGATAAACCAAGTTCAACAAATGGAGTAGCAACATCAGTTCAAAGTGTCTCATCGCCAAAATCGAAAAAAGCTCGAATACAGGAGAAAGTGATTTATGATGATTTAGAAGTAACAGATAATGATACAAATTCGAATAGGATAAATCTTAGTTTATCAAAAGTAAGTATTAAATTACAAAAAAATTCAAATCGATTCTCAATAAAAAAAATCCCCATTAGGCACGTACTCTTAACAGCTAGTTTGATTGTTAGCAAAGGATTTTTTCTACAGAAAATCTTTGCTGTTTGTATTACTTAATCTTGTAAATTACGATGTATCAAAGATTAGCACGACGTAATATTCTTTTTGTCATTTGAAGAGTAAATGAGTATAAAAGCTATCTTTTTAGGTGGAACGATATTTACATGGTCCAATGCCAGATCAAGGAAGTGATAATATGATAAATGTAAATGAATTTCAAATGTTACATCATCGAATTCTAGATGAAACAAAATCATGGACAAATAATAATTGTACACGTCAACCGTTTATCGTAAATAGTGGTGCTGCTGTGAGTGCATTAGGTGAATTAAGTCCGGGTGGTGCATTAATGCGAGGTTTTCAAGAACAATCATTAGCACAATTAGTTCCAAGCGAAATAGAAAATGAAGTGCGTCATTTGTATATGGGTTTATGTGAACTATTAAAACATTTCTGGACATCGTTTCCGCCAACAACACCACAATTAGAACAGAAAGTTGTTAAAATGCATGAAGCATTACATCGATATCATGCTGCAAGGCTTAAACCTTTTGAGGTATTATTATTTTTATTTTGTTCAGATATTCATTTTTCTCATTCTACAACGCGGAGTACGGCTCAAAATAAGTTGATTTAGTTAAACTTATTTTTATCACAAATGTGCTACATTTAGGCCCTACACCGATTTCTATACTGACGAATCTAAGCGAAGAGATAAAGTAAATTGTGGAATCTACTCTGAAAAAGCCAGTGCGAATTTGAAAACCATTAACAGTTCAAACCGTTAACGATCACGTGACACCCGCTAAACATTTTTTTCGAGAAATTTTTGAATAAATAATCTATTATTTTATCGTCAGATTACGACAAGTTGATTTTAAAACCCAGAATCTATGCAGATATTAATAATTAGGAAAATTGGCGAGATTTCCGCGTGGCTTACATATCGAAATAATGATTTTCTTTTTTCAAAATAGTTATAATTTTGTCGGTTTACTAAATAAATTTTATGATAAAATCAAGTATAGGAAAACGGTAGACGCAAAGGGTTTCAAGTGGCATAAGTATTGAAATAACGAGTTGTGTTTGTAAGGAAATATGACAATTTTCCTGATTTTAGAAGTTTCTATCAATTGCAAGCATGAAGTCAATACCACAAGGCCTATAAAAACATATGTATAAGGCCTGCAATTGGGCAAGAATGGTTCAAAAAATGAAAAAAATATTTTTTCGATATATTATATCGAAATATAAATATAATATATAAATATAAAAATTATATTTCGATATCCACGCGTTAATTTCTTACGATTTTACGATCGATCAATGACTCTTTTGTATAAAATGTGTCTTTTGTATAAAAGCAACTGAACGAATAAGATTTTAATTTTTACTTTTTTATTTAATTTGAACAGGATCGTATTTTAAGGGAATTATCACCATTGTCACAACATTTGACGGTACATTTAAATCAGTTATTGAATGCAGCATATAGAAAATTTAATACTTGGCAACAAAGAAAAGTACAACTATCTCATAGATAATAATTATAATATTGTTATTTTAATATTATTTTGTTGAATATTGTAACAATTGTAATAAATATTAATTATAGTAAATAAGTACAATCGATTGTGCTAATTATCTCATCATTTCTTCTTATATTCCAAAAAATACTGATCTTTAATTACAAAATAGACATTGGACTCAGTCATTTTGATATTTTTCGTCATTATTCCTTGTAAATACAGTGAATAAGCCGGAAAAAAGTATCGAAATTTTGGAAACATTATTAAAAATGATTTAAACACGTAGACACAAAATTGCAGTAGTAAAATAGGTACTTGTATAAGTACGCTAATTTGTAATCATCTGACGGTAACAATGTTTAAAAATTATATGTACTGCAATAGCTATAACCTTGAGAACAAGTTTAGTATTAATTTCATATTTAAAATAAGTATAAATTAGTTCTTTTAAATTTTTATGCCGATACAAAACGTTTGTTTTTAGAGAAAAACAACGTGATCCACCGGTAATATAAGGGAGGGAGTGGATGTTGCAAATGGTACCAAATTACTAATTATAAATAAAACCCTTTTAGAGCTCTAGGCTCTAGAGCATTATTCCCACTCCTATATTTTATCTATGGCATTATTCCTATCTCAATTCTCAAATACATCCTTGCTATTCCTTCGTTCAGAATTCACGCTAATTAAACGAATTAAACCAAATTAAACACTGTAATGAAGCACAGTTCCTCTCTATCTTTGTTTAATTAAATGGAAAAAAAATCATGGATATAGGAAAATTAAATAAATAGAAGAGAAGATTCATCCGGCCATTTTACTTTTTAGGAAAACTATTTGACTTGCCTACTCCGAGCTTATCCTGGTTAATAGTGTAGAATATAGTAATAGAAGAAAATTTTGTATGTTAATTTATACTGATTTTTCCATTGCAACATTATTGTACTAAGAGCTGTATAAAGCCTGGTACGCATTATACAAATTAAATAGATTTTTAATTCGATATTATTGGTAGAATTTTGTTATTGATTTTTCAAATACCGTTGTATTTATAAGGCAGTTCACTTATGCTAAAAAATTTATTCATATAAAATATAGTATATTATTCATAATTTTGTGTATTATTTTTTTGGGTAATGTGCTCCATACAAAAATAATAAAAGTCTAATGCAGTATTAAAATAATATGCATGTTTTGAATGGGAAGACGTTTGCTGCGATAACAAAAGATCTAGGGTTCGATTCCCTCTCGGTGGGAAATTTTTTCAATTGCTATTATTTACTTATGACTTTCTAAAAGGTATTTCCAATGTATAGTGTATTTAAAAACTATTGACTTGAAGTAACTAAACAAAGGATGTAATCATTCCAAGATTTAGTATTTGAGTTTTATAATTATAACTGCGTTTATATATTCAGTATAATTTACGTATTAGATGTTTTTGAAAGAGACGGCTCCAGTCAATTTAATTTAAAAAAAATTAGTTATTCTACGACACTCTCATAATTAAGTTTTTATTACATATTTTCGAAAAATGTTACTATCATTTTAGAGAAGTTGCGTAAAACTTTTTTTTTTTTTTTAAATTTCATTAAAAAATATAATAAATTTGCTATTTAAATTATATTGGGAAAATCATTTTTCTATGCGATAACTTGAAGATTAAAAAAGAACTACGATAACAGGTTTAAACTTTTTATGAGCAGGCGTTGAATAAATAGATGAATGTTAAGAAACCAATGGACTCCATAGAATGAGCTTCGTTGTCATTCATAGTTCCCTTTTACAATGGTCTGGTTATTCAAAAGATTCCTCGAACTGACACAAAATTATTTACGCTATTTTAACACCGCTACGAATATGTACCGTAATCATCATATGAATGAACCTTTATAATTATTTGACGCAAATATGAAATGAAATTGACGTAAATGGAGAAGGAGAATGCATACAATAACTGTAGATACATTCACAGGTAAATGGTATTGTGAATTAAAAAAATACATTATTTTACAAAGAAAGCAAGTGTATTATTAATAATACTATACTACAAAATAAATAATAATTTCATTAAAATATTTAATTTTCAAGTAAGTGAAAATCTGAAAAAATATTCAAACCTTTCTATATTGCCTGTTTATAATAAATCGAAACAATTGATGGATAAGGAATAACTTTTTAAATGCTTGTAATTTAATTTACTTGCATGTGATTCAAAATTTATTTAATGATTTTAGAATTAAATTGCACAAATTAAATTAAAAGATAAAATTCTGTAATGTAATTAGTGGGTTATATTGGTTTATTAGCATGTATAAATTGATGGTTAAAAAAGATGGTAACAAGAAGTAAAATATGTCTAATTTGTAAACAAGACTCAAATAATTTAAATCCAATCGATTCGTCAGATGTACAAATAGTTTTTAAACAAAACGTAAGTAATATTGTTTTTCTTTTTCAATGTTTCTTGTATAATTAATACAACCTACCCCTTTTTTTAAGGTGCCGATAGATGTGTGCAATTCTTGTTTTGGTAAATTTGAATTAATTTTAACATTTCTCAAATCTTTGAAGAGAACTAAAAATAATAAACAAGCTTTGTGTTCAATTTGTTTTAAAGTCAGTTTATATTTGTTCAATTTAAACGAGAAGAATAAAGATGGATTTGCTGAGAAAATTCAATACTGCAATGTTCAATCGTCTATTCTACCATTAAGAAATGTTTGTTATCGGTGTTTATACTTGACAGAATTGTGGTATGATTTGAAAAAACAGTATGAAATTGTAATTAAGGTATGTATTTTTTTTTTTACAAATTTATTCGCTGAGTAAGCATTAATTCTGATTGGCTTAAAATGTGATTAGCTAGCGAGAACGTTTAACTCAACTATTATTACACACTTTAGGGTTCTAAATCGCTGAAAACCAGTGACAGAAAGTGTTGGTTGCTTCCTAAAATTTTCAAATAGGTAATATTCATGAAATTTAAATTTGGTTCAAATATTTTTCTTCCGTAACTTTAATGATTGGACATTTCAACTAAACCATTATTTTAGTAATTAATATCTTTTTAATTACTTCATTACGAATGTCAAGCTGAAATTACTTTACTAGCTTCTAAGAACTACTAGCTTCTACATTCAAAATGATTAATTCGAACAATTTGGGGAGCAAAATTTTCCCTTATTTTTTTTTATTTTTTTCAAATGGATTTTAGTGAAAGTTTTAAGCAATAAGATTCGATTTCCTACTTCCAATTAGAAAGGGAGACATTTTTCAACATGATCGTACTGGGAAACATGAGCAGATATGCAGCGATGGGCCTATCCACCACTTCACAGAAAATCACCTACTTTCGGATAAAGAGGAAATATACGCCCTCAAAATTTGGTAGATGGTCCATTGCTACCTATTTGCCTATTTTTATCCATGCAGTCATTTGAAAATTTGTCTCTCTGATTACGGGTGATTGTGGAGATCTAGTGCTAGTGAAAAACGGCATATAGTATGATATCTGTGACTGATATAATCTCGGCCCAGAAAACTCGTGTGGGTTTTGCTCGTACACAGCTAAAATAATATTGGAAATTCAAAACAAATGCGTAGTTAAACCGGAAAAATTCATTTTCTCTCTCACTGTCCAGCTCTTACAATGAGGAGATGGACTCACTTGAGCAAGCTTTTGACGACTTCTCCGACCTAAAGACAGTCGACGTCAAAGCTCTCCTGATGTTCTTAAACAACTCCAAATGGTTCATGGAAAAGTGGCCAGGGATGGGCCAACCCATTTACGGTATCACAACGGACCCTATGGTCTAAGTGTGTCCCACCCCAAGACAGCCACTCTAACCTAACCTAAACCGAAAAAAAACCGAATGAGATATCATTAAAAAATTGTAAAATCTATGATAATTTTTTAGGATCAAGTAACATCTTCAACATTAACATCAGAAAATAATCCAAGACCTATTTTAAAAATAAAGTTAACAATTCCTAAAAATTTTAACGAAGAAAATTCTGAAATGAAATTATCTCCAAAACAAAAACGAAAGTTATCACTCAATCTTAACCAAGAAAAAGCTGGAATGAAATCATCAAACAAAAAACGAAAAAGTGATACAAGTATTGAGTATGGCGAAACTGGAACAGAAAATCAAGGCGAAAATACAAGTAATAGTTATTTTGAATGGTCCAACAAAATTGCCAGATTCATAATTTTAGTGACTTAAAATGACAAATATAAAATATTATAGATCAATTGTGGAAAATTGAAGTATACTTTTGTTCAATGCGTAAAATTTAAGCTAATCAATAAAAATAGTAAATAATTTAAATCTGGCGTTTTTGCTGGGCACATGTATTAATTCGGACATAAAAGCTTCCATTAAGAACGCTAAAACTTCAAAGTTAGATGAAACTAGTTTGTATTCAATTTCAAAAAAAAATTCCATGGTGTGTTTCATGGAAAATTTCATGGAATAATATCAGCTAAAAGTCCAACAAGATATCGTTAGTCAGCGCGAATGTAAGAAGTTCAATTTTCGCTGACCTAACTGCATAAATCGGACTCGATATCATTGGTTATGTTGACTTTTAATGCAAAATTTAGCTACATTCCTTGCTTTACATGATAATCGTCTTGTGATTTTGCATTTCAAGAAAAAAAGTCATTCTTTATAATAAGTTTTGCTTGTTATGAAAAGAATGTAGGAATATTTAAAACTTCTAAATAATGTAAAGGGTAGCCAAAAATTTGGTATCAATATTTTTTTTTTGGGTAAACTGCCCTTCATTTTTAAAAGTTGGCAAAATGTTACTAAAAAAAGTAACTCGTTTACCAAAAATAAAAATAGTGATTCCAAATTTTTGGCTATCCTGTACATTATTAAGAACTTTTAAATATATCTACATACTTTTCAAAATAAGCAAAACTTCTTATAAAGAATGATTTTTTTTCTTAAAATGCAAAATAAGAAAATTTACAAGTATAGTTACGTCTATCCGGGGACACACTGTATATCTTTTATTTTAGCAATAGTAAGTAGAGGCAGTAAAATTTTTTGTACATGTGGAGTCTGCATTGTTTTAATATCAAATGAAGCATTAACCTCGACTTTTAGCAATAGAATTGTGATTAATTTTTCAAAAAACTGTCCAATATTTTGACGAGTTATATTAAGATTTTTATCGACTCATAAACTATCTGATTGAAGCCACTTGATTTAATTATTATTGAATGATAGCTATTTTAGACTTTTTATTTTTAACATTTCATTTTGGATGTGCAATTTCTACCAGTGATATTTAATTTTGATTTTTGCTTATGCCAAATGATCTTGAATGAAGTTTTAAATAAATCAAACACAAATTTTGCTAATAATTTTTATTTTATTCAAAATAATAAATCATGACCTAAAATACAAACATTTATTTTCAGAATTACAAAAATTGCAACGAAAACTGCAATTAGATATTCGTGATGCAGACGCATATTCAAAAACTACAAAATTAAAACGTGGGCGTAATAATACTAATAATTCCATTAAGGAATCTGAGAAAAATGTTACTGAAAATGTTTTAAAACCAGCAAATACATATTTTACAAATCATCGAAAAAAATGGTTAAAACCACACATAAAATCTGATGTAAAATTGCTAAACACAATTTGTAATGTAGATTTAAGCACTAGCTTTATACCAGAAAAAGTATTAAAGCGTTTAGAGGAACGTAAGTTTGTTCGGGTTAAAGCTATAGCATCCGACGTCGAAAATGAACAACAACCCTCACCGTCAGCTACAACTTCACCGACAACTACACAAACAAAATCAGCAAAAAAATTTACTGCAGCACGAAAATTTCCCAAAGCTGTACCAAAAACAAAAAGGGTTTTTCAAAGTGAATTAGAGGAAATACGATCATCTCGACCAGAAATCGATTCACCATCACGTAAATCACCCGTAAGTGATCGTACAGATTTTGATTATGGAATCAATCGGCATTCATACGATGCTTTTTCAACCGATAAAGAGAAGGTCGTTATGGTTTTATTACATAATGTAGAACAATTTGATAAGAAACAAATTAACAAACGTGTATCTGATGATATTGCATCAGTGACATCATCGTCAACTGACGACGATTATATTGATGAAGATGAACAAAGATTAGGCAGATTTTCATGTTTGGAGAATTATATGGCTGGTTTACCACATTTAATATTACATCGTATGGATAATAATGTCAATGATTTGAATGCAAAAGTTAGTAAAAAGATCAAGAAAAATATAAGCTTTAAGGATTCGCCCAAAGATGATACCGATGAGTTTATCACACCAGAGAGAAATCCTTCATTTGATGAGATTAGAAAAGAAATTGAAAAAAGGGTGAAAGAAAGAATGGCACAAAAGAAATTAGAATCAGAAAATAATTCTTCCTCAGCCACAAAATCTTCAAGCGATACAGATGTAAAAACTCCAATTGAAGGTTCATCGAAAGCAATAAGCGATGATGATAGTTCGGTTCCAGAAGAGACTATTGATTTGCGGCTTTCACCATCTGAAGATGAACAAAAAGAAACTACAAAAAAAACTGATGCAGAGGCTATTGAAAAATCGCAAACGAATATTGAAAATGGCACAATTGAAATTGAAGATGATGACGATGACGTAGTTTGCCTAAATGAAGAAGTTGTTGGAAGTAAACATAATGGTGATATTCAAAATAACACTGTGGATGTGGAGCATAATGATAACGAAAATGAAAATACTGACTCGGATGCAGTTCAATGTAATGTTGAAATTACTACAACGGAACAAACTGATTCAAATCAAAATGAAAATAACGATCAAGATGTAGCATTAAACACTCCAATAAAAGAGAAACAATTTTGTGCGGTTGCACAAAAACTTGCTGAATTAGATGCGTAAAGATATTGTTGATCGATGATTATATGAAAAGTTAATATTGACGGTTTCAAAATTATCATTCTTAATGGACCAAAAATTAGTGATCTCTTGGGTTGTATAAATAATTAAAAAGACCATAACCACAAATATAGACACGGGGCGGTGTATCTTATAATTTCATAATGTGTAGGAAATGAAAGTTCTTTTAACGGTATCGTTGAGTGAGAGGGTCATATCGAAAAATTGGAAAAATCCATTATATTGATTTTCCCACTTTAACCTGCATTTTATGAGCACAATAAACAGTTTTAACTCTTAACTTAAAAATCTGTTCATTAAAAGAAGTCGTGGCTATAAGGAATTTTTACTTATTAAGGTCTCTAAATTGAGTGACGTTGTTGTGGCCCAGTGTTGTTGTACTGTAAATAAATTGTTTTGTTTCATCTACACTTCATTTTCTTAACTTAAGTTATTTTGTGATGTTTCATATGTGTCAGAAAAAATATATATATATTATGTAGACAATTTTAAATAATAACTATATCTCAACTCGAAATCAGCAAAACTTCATCCTTAAATAGATTAACTTTTAGGAAGTCATTTTAATCGTAATAATTATTAGTTGTTAATCTGATTTATTGCAAAATTGACAAAAAATAATCAAATATTTCTGTAAACTTATTAGTAAATTTTATAATTAATAAATATGTGATTAAATAAAGATTTATCAGATTTTATAATTACTTAAGCGTAAATAAATTGAGAATGAATAAATATTTAGTCGATTTAATATATTTATTTATTCATTAACCTAATTATGTTTAATTTATGTGTCTTATTTTCACGCCATCAATTTTCTTTTTATTTAAATATACCGAGTAGTCGAATAGTTACGTTTCAGAACGTTTCACGTTTAAGATGTTAAGGTGGATTTTAAATATTTAGTTTTTATAATCTAATTTAAAATGCCGCACAAATGAATAGTTTCATTTTAGGAAAACTGAACTCGAAGCATACTATTTGTAAAAATTGTTATTTTATTTATTGCGAAATAGATATAGTAAGTTTTTTATTGGTACAAATAAATTAAATGTATTAAGAAAACGGCATTGAAAAATCAGTTACAATAAAGCCCAATAAATGATAAAAATTAGGTAAATTATGATTCATGCAGAAAAGCACCCTCTTCTTCATATCTTGCCTCTTCCGTGGCTGGCAGCTAAAATGAAAATATTTTGAAATTATTGCAATCCCTTAACACAACATAACATTAATTTCTATAATTATTCATTAAAACATAGTAGAAATAAATAGAAAAGAGAAGACCTTTACTTATACTTTTTGGAACAAGGGTCATTTATTTTAATCTGTTCTCTCTACTTTCTACCTTCCATGCATTTAAAATATAAAAGTCGAAGATCTTACATCAATTGCAAATCTTAGTGCAGTTTCTATAATTGATTCAACAATATCTTCAATATGCGTGATGCTTTTAACTGACTGATACGACCCATGTAATATTGATTTATTCCATAAGTCCCCTTCATGTATATTTGACCAAAAGTTCTCACGATGTCCTTTCCAATGGCACAATTTTGCTAGATGTCTCATTTTTTTGTCATGGCGACCACAACATACTATTAATTTCGTATAATTATTCATTAAGGCATTTCCTGTAAAAGATAGCGATTTAGCTTTATAAACATTACTGTGGTTGAAAATTTAAATATTTTAATTAAATGCGAAACTATCAAAGATATTAGAAAGTCATTGAATATTCATAACTGGAGTTTTGACTGGACAAGGGTATTTTTGATTTAATACTATTTATACATAATCGGGGATCTTACCGTATGTTAAAACAAACTACTTTTTGCAATATTTTGTTTAATAAAAAAAGACGTTTTATTATTTGGCTGATAAAAATCATTTCGGTGCAACTGCATAATTTCAGCAATTTATGCGAACTAAATTGAAGAAAAAAAACGTTCCTCGACCATAAGTGCGGAAAGAACAATTTTTGCGCATTTGTTTTAACCGTTTTTATATTATTGATAACAAAACATTGGTTACTTTTGTTGATTTTTGAATGATTACTGTGTAAAATTTTGTATTAAAGTTCCATTAAATATAAATAACCTTTAGCAACACCCATAAAACAACGCATTTCATCTTGTTCAGTATGAGTTCCAGTGAAATTAAAAATTCGAAAAGCTTCAGTAAAATGTTCAGAACTATTATCTGGTAAATTCTGATATAAATAAAATTCACCAGCATATCGATGCCCTTGTGCTTCGTAGTACCGTAAATTATTTTCATACGCAATTTTTATTTCATCCATTAAATGTTGTTCAGCTTCTGTTGCTCTCCCAAGTTTTGTATACGCTAATGCAACATGTATAAATCCGTCACATATACCTGGATAATTGTTGTTGTCCTTGCTAACAATTACATACTGTTCAAAATTGTGTAAAGCAGCAGTTGGTTCATTGACTTCCAAATTAAATAAGCCCAACTGGAGATATACTTTGCCTATAACTTCCGGTTTATTACCTAAAACCATGATATTAAATATAAAGTTTTGCTCTCAAGGTAGCTTTGCGCGTTATTTATATGTTTGTGTGACTTGACCATTTCTGTAATTCTGAGGCATTTGCTGTGTACAATTATTCTTCGGTTGGAATGATGACAACATGTACAACGATAAATCTACCATCTTTTGACGGTAGGGTCTACATTGTATAGGACATGTTTACTACTACTTAGAAAGTTTCAGAAAAAATGTGGATTTAATTAAAAATCTGAAACTTTGATCTTTGTTTTGATAGTTTGTAAACGTTGTTCGTTTCTTATTAAACATGATTCGTTCATTAACAAGAAATATATTGCAACTACTTTACGATAACATTCGCTGTAGCTGTCGTTAGAGTGCTTGGTTTTTATGCGGAGCCATATTGAATCATAACACAAAATAATTACAAAGGGCAGGAATAGGTCATAGTTTCATCGATTTGCTGATACAAAGAACTTTATAGTGCTTATGCGAAAAGGATGATATTTAAGCCCGTTTGCATGGTATATCTACTGAAAATAATATTAATTTATTATACTTTCTTTAGCACGTTTCAATGCTAGTTTGCAATGATGTAACGCTTTTGCTAGATTTTCTTCTCTATATTCTTCGCTAAATGTGAGCAATACTTCTGCTAAAAGACCACAACTTTCGTTGAAAATTAAATCTTGTGGAATATCCAATTCTGTTGCTTTCCATGAAGTACCTGACGATCTGTCTCTTATAAATTTCAAATGTGGCAAAGCTGCTTTGTGATCTTTCACTATAAATATAATCAAAGTAGTATAATGTAAAGTTAAGTTAGACTGTTTTGTAAACGGAAATGCTACTTTATGGGACACGTAGGTACAACAATTGTGTAATATATATTTAATATAGGCGATTTTATGGTAAAATTATAGAATGAACCATTTAGAATGCAGGGTGTTATTTAAGGGATTAGGTGCTTCGCTGCTCTCCAAGATACAAAAGGTGTTGCAATGTTATTCAGTTTTTCAGCCAAATATCTACAGTTTCAGGCATGGTTAGTATAGTCGTTATATAAAAGTATTTATAAACCTACAAGGATGAGAAAAAGTTCGCCAACCTTCAAATTACTTTCAAACGCTTCAAGATAAAAGGGCTTTGAAAAGAATTTTTATGAGTTTAAGACGACTAAAATATTTTTCCACGACAACACTGGTTACGCAGGGGGGGCAAACTACGTTTTGCTTAAAAGTACCGGGTGGTCGAATGATGACTCATTTGAAAGGGTTTATCAGGACAAATACAGAACTTTTCCCATCTCTGTATATCACAATATACTCAACTCTTAAATGAAGTATAAAATTGATAGCGGTTAAGAGAAACATTTGATCTACTTTTCTCAAAAATTATATTTTAATGTTCTTTTTATAATTCCCGTTATAATGCGCGCGATACACTTCAAGAATTCAATGCAAAGAAAATGTTGAATTTATAATTATCACGTTAACAATCGCGGAATCACTTTATTAAACAAGTTTGATAGCTTGAAGTCCACGCTCAATAAACTGATAAAAATTTGGAATATTGAACATCGTAAATTTTTAAGGGTGGGGCAAGCCTTCTTTGAGTGTATTCTTACATTGTAAAAATAAAAATCGTCCAAATATATATCGTACCACTGCAAATAATCTTCCACCATCGCTTTTCAGTGATTCTGATATTTGTATTGCCTCGGAAAATAATTGTTCAGCAAGCCACCACCATGCTTCTGGCATGTTCATGAAATGTATTGCAAGTTTTAAAATTGACTCAGTTTCAGATATTTTTTTTCCTAGAAAAAAAAAATTTTTTTTATACATTAGAAGACGAAAGACTATGTCATCTGTCAGTGGCGGGGAAAGAGTTAAATTTTATGTGAGAAAATATATTTTGCGAAGCCCTCGTCAGTGGGGTGCGAGTTCTTTTCTTAGGAGATATATATAAAAATTGTAAGACGTAACACCACTTTAAAATATATTGGTCTGTCTATCTGTATTGATTTGAAGACGCAAAAGTATCTTTTTTTAAAGAATAACCTTAGAAAATACTTTAAGAGAAAAACTGAAGACCCCGTGGAATCGCCCACCGCTCTCATTTTTGCCACTCTGGGCATTTTTCCGGCTGACCCTCTTAAATCAGGCCATGAAAATATGGTCAGCTTAATATCGATTACCATTAGTAAATAGAGCTTGTTTTTACCTTGTCGATTGGCATTTTCAGCTTCAACTAAACCTTGACTTAATATATCTAATTGATCATTCGAATTTTTTAATTGGGGTTGAATCCACATCCATGTATCTGGCCCATGGCTATTACGAATTTCTTCATTTAAATCTATCAATTTTCGAATATAATCGGCAGTAAGTGAATAGCCGTCTTCATCCAATTCAAAACAAATGGCTTCATTATATCTAATTCTGTTTCTGTTGGAAAAAACTAATAATAAGATGAACACATCGAATACACTGAAAAATGGTTTTAGTAAAATTTAACTAAATATAGGCTCATTATGAAAAACATGTTTTTCGTAGTATTTAAGATTAAGGATTGATTTTTCGCAATCTATCTTTGAAAATCAGATAATCTGATATTTCCACTTTTAATATTTCGAAATCAGTTCTGAATTTTGAAAAAAAGTTTAGGAAGATGTTTTGAAAAGAAGTATGCGAATTATTTTGGCTAGTTGAAAGATATGCTCATATTTTTAGATCCTACCTGACTGTCAACTGATCTAAAACGTGCAAAATTGTTCAAAATGATGAAAAAAGATACTTAAATGTTGTCATATTCATATTTCCACAGAAGAGAAACAACGACAACAAAAAACCTCAATTAGGAATGATTTAATATTTATATATTCGCTCCGAGCGTGAATTTCGTTTCCATGACAACGATACACTACTTTAATTATAGAATTAATGGATGCATATATAATTGTGTGGATTGCATTGAAAACTTACATTTAAAATTTAATATTCTTGTTTCACAAATTTAAATAAATAATTACGATAATTAACATTTGAAAAATAATATTTGTACAATTTGATTTCTTATTTTCACAATTTTTAATGCATTAAGTTTAATTAATTAGTGTTTTTCAATCATTTTAATTTGACAGTTTCTATATCATTAACATGTAAATAATTGCAAATTAGTCATAACAGCCCACTTTATCTCCAAAATTTTTCACTTAAAGCGCTGGCATCGATTTTATTATCCCCACCATGACTACGCACACAACGAATTGATGAGTATTCTCTCCCTTTATTTGATGAGGACCAGCTGTTGTCAAATCGTGGCGCCACGGATACCGTAATCTCCCCTTTACATGTTTTGAAACAATCAGTGACTTACCGACGAATAGTATTGGCACTAACTGCAGCAATTGTATTTTTTAATTCTTTTTTCATTAATTCTCGTTGTTTTCCGCCTACACTAGATAAGCCATGTGGCTTTGTTTGAGTTATATTAGTTAATTCAGAAGGTTTTGCGTTTAATTTGATTTTAGCCTTATATCTTGGGGAAACAATCATAGTCATGATGTATGTTTTTATAATTCAATTTGATAATATTTACACATTAAATCATTTATTTGAAGGTAAATCTGAAGTAAATACAACATGTCGGTTTAAATTTTTAGTAATCATAGAAACGATTGAAAGAACCAATGGAATAAACTAGAAAAGTATTGATAACTGGGAGTAAACTGGGAATTGCAACCTGGCAACTAGCGATAATAATTCGTACTTCGTACCTGACTTTGATCTGGCTTTTATTTGCTTGCAATGATCGGAAACACTTTTTCGATTATCAAAAACACTAGAGATGTCGATTACTATCTATATTAGTAACAGAGGTTGATTCTATTTAAAAAAAAATTGTATTCTGTATATGAATAAAATAAAAAACGTATTATATTTAAAAAAAATTTATTTTATATTTTCATTCTCAATAAGAATATTTAAACACTAACACAGAATGATATGTGGTGGTTCATCTAAAAATGCCGATCATTAGATTTATCAAAAATAATGGGAACTGTCGGTGATAAATTTTCAATTGTGTTGTAACTTGGAATGTAGTGTTTGGCTAGTATATCATTTTGTAAATCATGTCGATATTTCAACCATTTTTGGTGATTTATATACTCGTGAAACACTTGTCGTGTTGACGGAATATGTTTATTCAATTGGTCTTTTAATAAAACCCAAACATTTCGTTTCAATAGCAAATAGTTTGGTATACAAAAACATTTTACGGGAGTTATTGAAACAACAGTGCGATTTTCAAAATGTTCACCAACATTAAACGTACTTCCATATTTCATAGTACATATCTATGTAAAGAAATGCATTTCTTTAATTAATTACCCCAGCGCTCACTTGACCGCGGGTTGGTATGTTCGTATGTTAATTGTTGTTACTATAGATTTTGTATAAATAGCTTTTGTATAAATCATAATAAAAACTAGATATAGTTTGATAACTCGAGAGGGAATAAATGTCATTGTGAGAATTGACATTATTGTCGTTTCTCTATTTTCAGGTAATTAAATAATTAATTCCTTTATGTAATTAGTATTAAGATTATTCATGTAATTGATTTATAAAAATAAACTCTATTTTCAGAGCAACACAAGTGTTTATTCAAAAACTGTCATTTATTTCCAAGATTCACATTATATCTATATCAAATAATTTATATTATACTAGCAGTTATCTGCTCGTGTCGTTATGGGCAATTTCAACTTTAAAAACAAAGAAATTTGTTCACAATTTAATAGGTTTTAATTTTTGGTGTGGAATTATAATTTTAAAAAATGCAGCCATGGTATTTGCGCGGTGCAGGATGATTACAGATGAGAATTGAATGCCACACCCCTTGGTGCCTCACCCCTGCACTAGCATATATGTACGGCGTTGCTGGATACTAGGTCTGCATAAGTATATGATACTAACTCTGCATGAGCTTGTGGTCTATAGCTGAAGAGTTTTTAAAATGGGCTTCTAATCATCAAAACTTAATGCTACCATTAATGTCTTAGGATGGCCGTTGACAGTCAATGGGGACATTAACTATTTTGATTCATGGATAAAAGCTAAATTCATTATTCACAATTTTTTCAGAATGCCAGTATAAGAAGTTGAAGTTTTGCATCAGGGTTCCTATTTTGGTTTTAAGTGAGCTGAGGATTCAATTTTGTGTATATTAAAAAAAGGCTTACTTATATGTGCATACCTGCATATAATGTATTTCCACTTTTGGGGGTAGATTTTTTGAAATATCCCCAGAATATAATTCATATGATGTACCTGTGGTTCTCCGTTCAGGAATTATCATTAAAGTTTCAATTAGACGACATTTTCCTTCTACTATAATATGGGTGAAGCCATAGTTACCTACAATATTGATAATACGAACAAAATTTTAGTGTAAGCGAGTTCATAAAATCACCTAAAGAGTCCATTTACAGACAGACGGACAGACAACCGAAAATGGATTCAATCTCACTTAAGTGAGATTGAGCTCGTAAATGAGCAACATAGGTAAATTGGGTCTTGTAAACCGTTAGAAATAGAACAAAAATTTAAATGTAAAAAATGTTCCTTATCACTATCACTACAACATAGTATAAAACAAAGTCGCTTTCTCTGTCCCTATGTCCCTATGTCCCTTTGTATGCTTAAATCTTTGAAACTACGTAACGGATTTTGATGCGGTTTCTTTAATAGATAGAGTGATTCAAGAGGAAGGTTTTTATGTATAAAACATCCATATTATAGTAGAGTAAGGGGTTGAAATAGGGGTTGAAAGGGTAAGCTTCAAAAACTAAAAAATTTGTGCATCGATTAAGCTCAAATATTGACACGATATACAACCAGCTGCAAAGATCTATTGTTTTTATCTACTTTTAACCTTCGGAGGGTAGAAAGGTGTAGCGAGAAAGTGGGAAGGAATTATCGAATATTTACAAATATACCTAAGTGGGGTATCAAATAAAAGAGCATGACGTGTACATTACAAAACTGTTATCCCACGCAAGGAAATGTGGAGGGCGGGGGTGCAAGTGGGGATGTTGCCCAGCAAAGCGGGTAGTTCACAGCTAGTAGGAAAATAAACAACTTTTTTGTTTGAAATATTTTTTGTGCAAGCACTGATAGTCAGTAGTTTCTATACAGGATATTTTAACAATTAACTAAGTCTATTGTTTGTTTTCACTTGTTTAAATTAAAATACACATACCTATACCATTCCCCAAAATTACTTCTTCGGAATCAAATTCCAGTATTTTTGAAGTAATAATAACTTCTTGAATGTCTTCCATATTATATTGTATAAAATATGGAATTTGTGATATATACCCTTGTATTGTGTTCCACATATTTCTCACAGTTTTGTCTAGAACGTTATTTAAATCTGCTTTTGTTATAAACAAGAATTCAACTGGAGCTAAAAATAAAATTCGGTTTTACTTGTAAGCAGAAAATAATTGATCGGTAAGATTATGGTATAGTTAACTCCAGAACTCTAACTGAGATTGAGTTCCAGTAGCCAAGATCTTCCTTATAAGAAGTTTCTTTATTTTAAGCATTTTTATATTTGTGATTTTTTGTTACAGTTCACCATTTCTGAATAATTAGCAGTTTAATGTTTATAAAAACTCCCAAAAGACATCTTCTTCAAGTGCTCCATTAAAATTTGGCAATTAGCAACTGGACTAATTCACGAATAAAAATTATTCAGTTAAATTAATTATTACTTAATTAAATTGTAATTTTAAAATGTAAAATTATTACATGACGTAAATATAGTGAATTTTCTGGGTGTATTATTTAAAATGTCCATTTCACCAAAAATTGCTCCAGGCCCTTCGGTTTTAACAAATTTCATAGTTTTTGTGTTTAGTACCGGATCGAAAGTATTTTTATATAATTTAATTTCACCCGAAATTAAAAAACACATTGTTGTAGATTCTCCTCCTTCTCTGGTTATCATTCTATCTGCTTCGAAAAAGCCATGGTATATATGAGCAGCAACTGCAATCCTAACTTCCTTTATTAAAAAAAATATATATATAAATATATATTTGTTAACAGAACCTCTCCTTTCCCACCATGTAGCCCACCGTATCCTTTACTATGACCCAACCCTCTCGGATAGAATGTAGTTTTTTTGTTGAAATTAAATATATCTATTGAAATTATATATTTATTGTGGTAAAAAAAAATATATATCGAGGAAATAATGTAGCTAGACTTCATTGCCAACTCTCTCTCCTTACATAGCTCAGTGTAGCTTTTAAACTAATCCTCCCCTCCCCCTGTTGATCGGGCCATGTAGTTTATGAATGCTTCTTGGAGCCTGAACAGAAAAACATATGTGGTGTAATTTTCTTATTTTCTTTCAGTTCTGATAAATCTCGACATGGATTTATGAAGCCAAATCTTCAACTTTTTCTTGTTCGATAACTCGGAATCACTTTATTGTGCTCATCTGTATTTATTAGGTACTATTTTCGATATTTCTAAGGCTTAAACTAAATTTCAAATATTCGTATACCTTGAGTACGTAAATTTCATATGCAGGGTATAAAATGATTTCAGTATATATAACATTAATTTCTGCAAACTTACTTCTGGATAAAGTCGAAATAGTTTCGTGTTACTCAACAGCAGATACAAGTACATTTTTTCTTTATCAGTTCTGAGGCTTGAATGTTTTCTGAATAGAATTTTATCCTTTGAAAATGAACAACATGAAAATTTGTGTTAGACAGGACTTGAGTACTTATAAATAAATGTCTAGAAATAATTACTTGACGAGAAAGTAAATTTTTAATACTTCTAGATGCAATTGTCTTTTCACTTTCTTCTAAAAAAACTGATCCATGCTCTATTTCTCCATCATCATACCAGTACATATTATTAAGTACAAGCCTGTAACCAGCTTTGAATTGACGGCGAGCCTTAATTTTTATGGCTTCTTTCTCTGCTGGCGTCTAAATAAAAGTTAAAACAATCGTAATACAGTTTAGAATCACATTTTATATTTCGCTTTTTTTAGCCTTTCCAATATAAAATATTTATTAAAATCGGTTTATAATTATAGCGCAGATATCGTGCCACACTGCACACACAGACAAATAAATGTATCGAATTGACAACTTCCCGCCCGGGGAGGTTTTAACTGATTTTTATTTTGCAAAAAGAAAAAATTCTTGTTGAAATTTTTGTCAAGCGAGATTTAATCGAAAAAATACAAATATAAAATTTTTTTAGGTTACTACTACTAGCGGCTTGTCGAGTCTTGAGAGGTCGTTTGCAAGTTGCAATCCTTAAAGGGGAGAAACCAGAGAGAAACTATGTTGAGTTTGAGAATGTTATTTGGATACAAACCAATTCTTTCTTTTTAAATCCACTCTTCTTTCTTGAGACCTGCATGTTTTTAAAAATTTTTTTTATTTTTTATTTTTAAAATAAAAATTTTTTTAATTTTTTTCATATAACATTTATAATATAGATAATTTTTTTAAAATATTTATTTATTTTTTAATAAAATTTCTTGACCTTCTTTGATCTTTTATTCGAGAATAGTTTATATAGACACAAACAATACGATTTATTTTATACATAATTAAAATTGTAAGCATTTAAATGTGACCCTTTAAACTTTTATTTTAATTGAAATAGATAATTTTTTAAAGTCTGTAATTGAACTTAATAATCGCATGCGTAACAAATATTTGAATTTAAAGTTCCTTTAAGTAAGAGTTGAAACAATTTTCGATATAAAAACATTTCAATGCAAAAATACTCTTTAAAAGACAAATTTTTATTTTAATCAAGAAAAAACTAAAAAAATGTATTTTTCGCTGAATAAATTATGTTTAGTTTTCAATTAAATGACTATAGACCTTATAGACCAAAATAGTTCCTACGTAGGCTACGTCATCAAGTATGTTTGTCCTGTTTTGTTCTCAGATTCCTTATCTCACATACTATTGTAGTATGGGGTTAATTTACAGAAACTATATCAGTAAATACCGATATATTCTCTGTGTTATAATGTGTGAGGCAATAGAAATCTGGGAGCAGAAAAGGTAAATAGGCATGATGACGTAAAGTCATTTGAGTCTACCTATATCTACGGTTTTGGGACAAGCAAGCTGTTGTAAGAACCCTATTTAAATACATAAAATTAATATGAACTCTGATCCTGAAGTCATTCATATTATTTGTTGGAATTCTAGGAATTCTTTCAATAACATTCCTAGCATTTGATTGTCGTTTTATATCGACAGAAAACTAAAAGTTCTTGGCTAATATGGAAACTCACGAGAAGGTTTAACAATATTTCTACCAATAACTTATCCAATGACAGCAACATAATAAGTTAATTAACTAAAAATTAGTTTTATCCTTTAGTTATATTCACAAAAATTTCATTAAAGACTCTCATTTGAGTAGCTCTAAAAATTATTTTGCAGGAAATTATCAAAGCAGAAAAGACGTACAACTTATGAATTTGTAGACCGTTGATCCACCAATCAAAAAAAGCCCGATGCTACATGGGTAACAAAAATCTCAGATCGGTAGATATTTTATTTTAATTAGAACATATTCTTGCACAATTGTTTACTATTGTCTATTCTGATTTATAATTATGTAAATATTAATAGGCTACCTGTCTATATAAATCTGTTTCTTTAAGAAATATTAAATATATTCAAAGTAGTATAAATGAAAAAAAATGAGCAAAATAAAACTGGCTATTTTAAGGTATATCGCGAACTTTAGTCTAACGATCTAAGAGTCTAACCATCTGTGACTGTGAGTGAATTAAACGAACTTATCAGAAATCTTAGTCGAGAATGTAGGTAGAAAGAAATATTTATATACGAATACATTTATATGAATGTGGAATGTGTGTGTAAAAATTAAATATGGATATGTGATAAATATTTTTTGAATGTTTTTTAAAAAATTAACTTTCAACTAAAATATTAAAATTCCCAAACGTGAGATTTTTTTTTATAAAACAAGCAAAACAGTTTTGACTATCAAAATTATTCCATTAGATTATGGAAGAAGAAGGACACAATTTTAACCTTCTTAATCCTTTTTAAGGAAAGCCAAACTCACTGAAATATAGAGATACTGGAACGCTCACTGCCTATAGCGCCCTACGAGTGGTAAGCGAGGACGGTGCAGCATGATTCGGGCGGGTATACATGTTTCTTTCTAACTCTTCTGCTCATGCGCATTGATAAAGAAAGCATGTGACATACATACATACGAGAAAGACATGTATACCCGTCATTTCCTTTCTCTGTCTCCTCGCTCCTAGCGAGCTAGAGAGCGTTCCAGTATCTCTATATTTCAGTGGCCAAACTACAGAAAAATTTATCTTGCAGATATTATTTTAATAAATAAAAGTATACCATTCTATAAAATGTGGTGAAATACTTTATAAGTTTATTTCTAATGTAATTATACCTTAAGTTTCTTTGAAGTTTATTCCATTTTTACTAAAAATCACTTGACTTGTCATATTTACTGATTTTTAAATCAATAATATAAAAGACGGTACTGATTAATGCTCCCAGAATTGTCAGTGGGCCACCAGTCTATTACAGTATTTATTGAAGTATGCTAAAAATATACAACAGATGACACCAGTATGCACCAGTTTGTGTAATTGTAATCAGCTCAATCTGAAGACAGACAAGACAGCTGGTTGTATGCTGGAGTCTGAGTTAAAGAGGAAATGAAATGGTTTTTGTTAGCTGAGATTTAAATATATTTAACTAAACATTTATATAACATATTTAAATGTGTTGTGTAAACACTTTGAACAATGTGTGTATCTTTTAAAATTATAACTTTTGAAACTGATGGATAAATTAGAAAATAAATAATGACAATATTATTATTATACAGAACGGAAGAACAATGATCTACTTTCACTTTAAATAGATAATACTTTTATTTATATTAATTATTATGGGTGAGATAGAAAATTTAGATACATTGGATAACGAAACATCCAGATTTGCTGATTATTTTGTGATATGTGGATTGGATTTACATTCTGGATTAGAGTTAGACCGTCTAGCAGGTTGGTTTTCACATGCTATTTATTTTCATCAATCCTTTCTACGTTTTAGTCAGTGCTGTAAAAGATTTATAGATACAGAATTTCAGTTACTTCTAAAAATATTGAATAATAATTTGAAAAGCACTTAGATATTATCAAAATTCGAAATATCGTGTACTAATTAAAACTGTTGTCATTAATAATTACAGTAAAGCTATTCGTACAAAGCGGGTATCCTGCGTGTATGTAATATCATCTGATTTTTGAGCTTTCTACATATATTATTATTATTTTATCAATGGAAGTTTAAATTTTTATGTCAATAAATAAATAATTAAATTATTCTATTCTCAATGAAAAAAAATGTCGATTTTTTTTTTGTATACAATCTGTAACATAATCAAATGTTAGTAGATTTATTGGGTTTAACTTATAGGCTCCCCAATTTATAAAACCAGTTAAATGAGTAACATTACTTAAGGTCTCAAACTCTAATAAATAATTTGTTATAGGTGATAGTCTTCAAAGTTCACCGTTGGAACGAGCATATAAAACTAAAGTGCTAGGACATTATCCAGAAAATGTAACATGGAATCCATTTGATCCACAAGCAATAGGTTTATTATGCTTGCCAGCAGGTCTTCGATTTCGTACTCAAAAACATTCAATTATAAATACACCACATTTTCACAGTTTTGTGATAACACGTGAAGATGGTTGCCGTTATTATGGACATAGTTTGGTATTTTACGAGGAGGTTACTAATCGTGATATATGCAATGCCATGCATACTTTACAGGTAAATGCCATAATTTTGACTTGGTATAAAAAAAATTACTTCTAGATAGACTCTCGAGTATTACGTAACATTTATACTCGAGTATTACGTAATAGATGAGCTTTTAAATTAAGCGTTATTGGTATGTTACGTTGAAGGGGAAGGATTCCAATACATTTTTACGTTGTCTTATAAACATTAATAAAATTCATAATTAAAGTTTTTGACACTTTTCGATTAATAATTATTGTTTTCGAATATTCGTAGCTATAAAAATTAACAAGTTTTTTAAAATTATATTCTAAATTTTATAGACTTTACAATGGATGCTATCAGACATTATTTAATTAATTTCTACATTATTTTTAAATTTCTTTAATAGCTGAGATTACCGGTCTGGACCTGACATTGTAGCACGACCATTGCAGAAAGTGTCACAGTGGGAATGAGAAAGAAATGATGTCTCATTTTCTCTCTCACTGTCCAACTCTTTCAATGAGGAGATGGACTCACTTGAGCCAGCTTTTGACGACTTCTCCGACCTTAAGTCCGTTGACGTCAAAGCACTCCTGCTGTTCTTAAACAGCTCGAAATGTTTCATGGAGTATTGGCCCGGCATGGGCCTACCATTTTTCGGTATCAAAACGGACCCTTTGTTCCAAGTGTGTCCTATCCCACGACAACCACTCTAACCTAACCTGACAAACATTATTGGTAAGAGAGTAACGCTCGCAAAATTTCAGTACACTACAATACCCTTTTGTTTTATTATTGAGTTACGAAATTTTGTTTCTGTGAAAAATATTAACATTTTAATTGATTAAAATTAAAAAAGGTCACCGATTATTGATGAATTTCAATCTCTCTGGACTTCTGGAGTATGTCCCCTATGATTGAAGATGTTACAAACTTTAGATTAAACTTGTAATATCGTTAGAATTTAAGATTTAATTTTTTTTTTCAGGCAATGCATATAACAGAATTATCAAGTAATCAACCAAATAACCCACCACGAATGCGTACACCAAAAGAAAATCAATCTAGATCTCTTCCTCGTCATTTTAAATTGGCTGTACATAACAGTGCTGGTGCACTTAGTTATTATGATATTACCAAAGATAAATTATATGTCACGAAGAGTATTGCACTTGTTTCGCAGTCCTCATATACACATGCAGCTCAAATGTTCTTAGTTAATTTATATAAGTAAGTTGTTCATTTATGTATTTTAAATTATAAAAACTGTCTTAAAGTTCCACCACCCTTAAAATATCTCACAATAGGGGATATAATACTGATGTCGAATTGACCATATTACCCATAAAAATATAAAAAATATTATTATTCTATTAATATGAGTGGCGACTAGATCAAAGACTCATTATGGCTATTTTTGTTGTAGGTGTTTACCACGTCGCCCAACGTCAAATTTAAGTTTAGAAAGTTATGTTTATAATTTATTGTATGAAGTAAGTTTACCACAAGAAGGACGTAGCGTTCGTATATATTTACCACCAACGGAGCCATCATTACCTCCTCAACCATTTATATTACAACGTCCAGCACCGCCTGTTGAATTACCCTCATTAGATTTTACACTGCGAATGGTATTCGTATGGTTAGGTGTGGATGCTGTAGTACATTTGTTTACATGTTTACTTTTGGAACATCAAATACTCTTACGTTCAAATGGTAAGAAAGTTTTTCGATTAATGTCTAAAAATTGAAATCAATTTCATGAATACCACTTAGACTAGAAAAATCTTTTAATTTCTATGCTCTTTTATTTATTTATTGATTCTTTTTAATTTTGGGAACTTTGCGATTAGGTTCGTAAATATTAAGTTCTTATTATAAATATTATATCTTATTCTTATTGATTAACTAGATTGTAGGTGAACTTCGTTTCACCTACAATTTATTATTAACTATTGATTAGCGAATTCATTCATTAATAGTTATACTATGCTTAGCCCGCCTATTAAATCCGTTAAACCCACCTACACGCCCACCCCCTGCTTAGCCCGCCCACTCAACACAAATTTTATTACTCTCTTAGACAGGCCTTCGTCCTGACTGAAGCCTTGAATACACACATATATATATATATATATATATATATATATATATATATATATATATATATATATATATATATATATATGTAGATTATAGTATGTATACTCTCGAATACTCAACTTTCTTAGGTGACAAAAGTATATATATTTCATGTTAAACATACATTTTATTTTCAGATTGTCAAAAGTTAATGATTGTAGCTGAATGTATGACGTCTTTATTGTTCCCCTTTATATGGCCACATGTGTACGTGCCAATCTTGCCAATTTCCATGCATCATTTTTTGGATGCTCCAGTTCCTTTTCTTATGGGTGAGTTTTCAAATTAAAAAAATTAAATATTTTTTCTGTACTGTCAAAAAAAATCGGCAATTATTATTTAATTAATTGAAAATTAAGATGATTTAAAATAGAAATATGAATAATTTTTGTTTGTTTTATATTAGGTCTGTATTCGGGATCTGAAAATAATTTTAAAGTAGCATCGGAAGCAACTCTCTGTTATGTTGATATTGATAAGCCTAGTGTACAATTACCTGAAGAATTACCTGAGTTCCCACATTTACAATCATTTATTGCTGAATTGACATCAGCATTAGATAAAAATGGTATATCGATAAGTAAAATGGAGAGTGTAACTATAACAAAAAGTCAACAGCAACATGACAATATAATGTCAACAAGTTGTACATTACCGAGTGGTTATCATCATCACGCACGGCGTAAACATTCATTACACGATGTACTTGAACGTGAACGTCCTCCATCACCACCTGGCTCAGCACGTAACGAAGCATTACAACGTATTGCAGATATTGTACGACGTACAGGTGTTGCATTAGATAAAACGGATAATGCACATCCGGTCGACCAATATGCGGATGATCTAAAATTTAATAATATTATTCGTGAGATATTTTTAAATCGTTTCGTACATATTTTTCAATCGTACGAACATTTTGTGATATTACCAAATCAGGATAAACAAGACTGGCTAAATAATCGTGATACAATGCAAAATTTTGACAAAGCCTCATTTTTGTCTGATCAACCAGAACAACATCGTCCATTCTTATCAAGTTTTTTAGAAAGTCAAATGTTTGCAACATTAATTGATAATAAGATTATGTCATCGTGGGGTGATTACTTTATAAATTTAATTATATTCGATCATCGTATTAAATTGTTACGCCAACGTCATGGTGGTGAAACACTAGTTAGATCGTTAACTTACGAACCATGCACTTTAGCACGTGAAACACAACGATTAGTAGAACGACGATTAGCTAATCCAGATATGGATTGTCCACAGCCACGTGAAGTTATACGCAGTCGTACAAAATGTTATCGTACATTTCCATTACTTGATGCTGATTCTTTGAAACCACCAGATCGTAAACGAGAACAACGTTTTCGATCCACTTTGGCTACGATACCACCACCGGCTAATTATCGCCCAGTCGCCTTGTTAGTGCCAGCAATGCAAGAAAAGCTACAAGCAAAACAAAATGAATTAAGCCCAGCTTTAATTGCACAAGCAAATTGGACTTTTGTTGGAAAATTGTTAAAGGTTAGATTACTACATTAGAATTTTCCATTAAGAGTGTCCGAACTGTAAACTTAATTTAAACAAGTTCTATATGAGAAATATATTACAAATTTTTTTCTTTCTGAAAGAGTATATTATTCCATTTTGTGTGACCACAGTCAAATGAAAATCGATTTTCATTGGTTCATATCGACAATATGACTCGATTAAACTAACTGGTTTAGTAAATAAACTGACAATTCGTAAACGTTATGCTATTCAAACGTGAGATCTGATCGAATATTCTTAAAAGTAAGTACAAACAAAGCTGCTATCGATAATATCGAACTCGATATCATCGTAGTGATCGATTCACCGACGAATTGTATTTTTCGCATTGGCACTGCACAGGAAAGCTGCGGTTTCCACCTGGCTGTTATTTTATATCACACAAAATGGAATGAAATGCTCTTTCATCATGTATTAAATTTAGTCAAAATATTGATACTAATGATCTAAAACGAAAAAAATGATATGCGAAAAGTAAAAAATAAATAATTATCCGGTTAATAAAAAGATGTTTTAATTAATAAATATTTAATTTTTTAATATTTTATTAAATTAAAACTCAGAGAATAAAATTTAGAATTATATTATTATTAAATAATCTTCACCGAATAGCCAACTAGTTTATTTAACTTTTTCTGAGATAATTTCTGTAAATTTTTTCAATAGGATTGTAAAAGTAAAACAAAAAGAATGTTAGTCGCGGCATTGGGAGCAGAAGCAGCAGCACTTGGTCATGGTTGTGATGCAGCAAGCGCGGTCGAAGAAAGCACACTAGTCTCTTCATTATGTGATCTATTGGAACGAGTTTGGGCACATAGTTTGATACATCGTAAGGGGAAAAGTGCTTTATGGACACATTTGCTGTTATATCAAGAGCAAAGGCAGAATACATTACCTAGCGGAGGTAATGAACACAATAGTTTAACGCCTGGTAATTAAAATAATGCTTTTATGAATGGTATATCCATTAAAAATTTACTTTTAACTATTAAATTTTTTACTATATTTAATGCTGCAGCCCGCGCTTGGAAAAAGTCACAAGAAAGTATGTGCGATAAATTGTTTTAGTTAAACACGTTAAGTGTAAATTTTAAGCGCCTTTTAACGATTATTTGCAGACACTTAACGTGTTTATTATTACGGTGATTTATTCAAATTAATGTTGATTTATATTTTCTTAGATGTTACTGATGAAGAAAATACACCACCATCTCCAAATCGTATTCTTAAGAATGAACAATTACCAAACTTGCCCGATTCATTGTTATTTGATATGAGGTGAGTTATTTGAAGAATTTTTTTTATTTGACGGCCTCACAGACTTTATTAAATATTTCTTGAGAAAAAATGGCACATTGACACTTTAAGGTTCGCCTTCCCTGTCATACGTCAATACCTTGTTAAATTTTTGTTTAAATAGTTTTTTTTATTTATTTTCTAGAAACATTCAAGCAATGTCCGATGTAAAAACACATATTGGTATGGCCCGCGCATGGATACGCTTGGCATTAGAGAAAAAACAGCTATCACGGCATTTACGAACTCTATTATCTGATAGTCATATTCTGAGATCATTATATAAACGTTCAGCGTTTTTACGCAGTGAAGATGAACGGGAACAATTTCTGTATCATTTGTTATCACTGAATGCAGTTGACTATTTTTGTTTTACTAGCACTTATCCAACAACAAGTAAGTGGCGATTATTTTTAATATTTTTAAGTTATTTTTTAATTATTTTTTAATTATTTTTTTATTTATTTAGTTCTTCCATATCGTGTCATTATATTTCCATCAAGAAAATCTGGCTCGAATACTGTTTCAGCAAATGTTTGGGTTGTTTTATCGGGATCATTAGCGGAAACTAAACAAGTATTTGTACCACGACAATCATTGGACTTTGTCATTCACGTAAGAATTTTATTTAAAATTTATATAAATAAACTTCAATAAATGAAGAAAAGTTTTGTACAAAAACTTGGTGAGCTAAGGTGGAAAATCTTCAGAAGTATATTAAAATATTATGTTATTGTTAAATTTTCCCACCTTCTTTCCTTTAGGCAGTAAGATTACTGGACTATCAGTTCAATATCCAGAATAATGTATTCGATTTTATATTTTCAGCATAAAAATTTGGGTGTTTTAACAACAATGCGTATAGGGCATGATAATTCAGGTCTGTGGACAAAATGGATGGTTGAACACGTTGTAGTTCGAAATGAAGTTACCGGCCATACCTACAAGTAATTATTTTTCGTTATCCAATTCTTGTAATGTAAATACAAAATTTGAATTTACTAATTGATTACTATTTTAGATTTCCGTGTGGTCGTTGGTTAGGTCGTGGGATCGATGATGGCTCAACAGAACGTTTACTAGTAGCAAGTTTAGTGCCGCGTCATGTTGATAGCGATGAATTGGTACAAAGTTGTAAAACACCACCACGATGTCGTTCTCCAAGTGTAACACGACCAGAGCTACGACCATCAGAAATACAACATTTAATTGGTGATTGTGTAAATCGTATTGTAAAATGGCATTATAGAAAAAGATCTGATAAAAATTCATCGTTAACCGCATTACTATGTGGAGAAGGTGGTCTTGTTCATTGTTTGGAGCAAGCATTTTTATGCGGTTTTAGATCGTCAAGATTATTTGGACGGAACTTGTATTTGTGGGATTATTTTGGTAAGTTAAGAGAGCATTTTCTCATACGTTTTTAAATCGATGGTTTAACGGTGACGTAGTATGTTTTCACCCATAAACAAAACAGAAATCAGTAATGGCGATTGTCGATGGGTTCTTTTATAATGTTTATTTTACAGTAAAACAGTTTGTTAGTCTCAGAAAATTTTTAAAATTCTCTAAGGGGTATTTTGAATTCAAAAACAAATCATTCTATAAGAGGGATATTCAAATTAGAGAACCATTTGAAATGATTGAATCCATCTTAAAGGCGGATTTTTTTATGAAATCTTCTTTAGATAACAATAAATATTTTAGTAGCTATATATCCACACCGACAAAAACGATTTAATATTAGAGATGTGTTTCATTTTGAGCTAAGTGTATGAAACATGCTAGTTCTAGAGTCAAAACTATTAATTATGCTTATGTTTTTCTTTGCAGTTCGTGTTAAAGAACATTTTGAAGTGAGCTTAAATGAAGAATCAAGTGTAAACAATACTGATTATTTAAAAGCACCAGATCGAGCAACTAGACGTCAATCGGCTGTCACAAATCATGAACAAATTGCTGTGTGGCGTTGTTATTCACATTTAATGGATGAAATACAAAATGTATCTCAATCATTAGGAAAAGATGGCAAATTTCAATTGTTTATTTGTCTTGGTGTCAGGTAAATCATAATTTTTTTTTATTCGATCAAATTTCATAATATTAAGGACGGTTATGTGCACCGTATTTTCCTATGTACGTTCATGGTATATTTGTCGAAGTTATTTTTGAGAAATATCTATTTATATTGTCCGTTTAGTCTGATATATATTACCGTACCGAATTTATGAGACTTATTCTAAAGGTACATTTTACTCCAGCTCCAGCAGGAACAGTCTAGCTGGCTAGAGTTTTATTTGTGCTAACAAAATATTAAAATACATTTTTTTTTATATTGCATGTAATACCAATACATTTTTATATTGAGTCATAGTAAGAGTAACATTGCTTGTCTTGTACTTGGACCTTAAAACTTCTATTAACTCTTAAGAGGAAGTGTTTTAAAACTTGAGAGTGTTAAAAGTAAGTAAGTAATTTATAATTTTATGATTGCAGAGAACATTTACTACATCGGATGCTAGTACCAATGTCCAGTACACGTGCTACAATTGAAATGTACGAAGAGCAATCATTTTTACGTAATCGTGGCCTACTTACATTCTTACGACAAATATTAGAACCATTAGATGAATTAGATGTCGTATTAGAAAATTCAGTTACCCAGGGTATTTCATCTCAAGTTTAAGTCAATTCATTTGTTTTCATGAGTACATGGCCAGAAATTATTGTTTTTTTTATCTGCATTACAATTAATTTTTTAGTCAGGTAAACCAATTTTTAATTGGAACAATAATATTATAATGGTCTATTTTATATTCTTGACAGTTTGATGATAACATCATTACAGTAGGTTCAGGCACTATTTTAACATCCTTTATATAATATACGACAGGTATATTAAATTTGATTTAAAGTTTGTAACGCTTATAAATATTGATGGTAGAAACAAAACACCTATAAATTAGTACGTTTCAGTTTGTCCATTAAAATGATATTGAAGAACCTATACTTAAAAAGTGAAATAGTATCCGTGAACGATCAATGTCAAAATCTTTGCAGGTCGTAAAAGACCCAAAAAAAATTTTTAATATAAAAATGTTGTTTTTGAAATGAAAGCAATATTTTTAAAGTTTTGAAATGCTTGATATAAAAAATAATCGTTTGTGCGCCATGCCATGTAATCATTTGAAAAATATATATAAAAAGTACATCATTGTCATCCATCCATTGATGTGTTTATAATTTCAGTGTAGCTAAATTATATATCGGAATATTGTTATGGTTTACATATATATTATTATAGGCGAAATGCTTCAAGATCGGAAGCGATAGTTTGGTCTTGGCATAAACTAAAGTCAGTCGTTAAAAACTAAATATTATTGAACTTATAGTTGGAAGCATAATAGACTGGTGATTTGAACAAATGATGGAATGGTAGAATTCAGACTCCCATTTTGAATAATTAAAATAGAAAATAGTCCTTATTGCGAAATTTTTATGCTGATAGATGTTACATAATGTAGGGGAGGTTTAAAATAGCTCATGTTCGTAACTGGCTACGAATTTTCAAAAGGGCCGATAGTTGTCTACCATTCATTCTTTCTATTAAAATCGTTCAGTCATAACTGATTCTTCAAATAATAAAAACAAATACCCAAATATATTTATAAAGTGTATGTGTTTGTTAAAATATTTTATTATTTTTAAACAAATTTTTAGCTTTAACCAATAAAAACAAAGTTTCATTTCAATAATATATAACAAATTATATTAGGTCTGTTCCTAAATACAAACCGCCAAGCTGCCCATCACGGTTTGTTTTTGACTATTATGTTAAATACAATTGTTGGTGTTAAAGATTTAATAATAGTTTCGTTATAGAATAGCGGTCACTCAACAGTTGAGTGGTTCCATCGACCAATTTCCTAGATTTTCTTTACCTATATCTAAAGCTAGCTACTAGTAAACATCATGAACGTAGCTTTTAGAACTTAGAACCATAGAAAACGTAAAATAACTAAGGAAATTAAAAAGATTTGTAGAATACGGATTTGTAGGCTTTGTTTATTTGAATTAACCTTTAAATTGAGATTGATTCAATTCAAGACCAGCAATTAGTGAAGAAAATGGGTAGTTTGCACAGTTTGCTAACCTAAAACTGAAAAAAATTTCAATTTAAAGATCGATTCAGTTTTTTTTGTCACCATTGTATCCGAGAACGTGGGTTTTTTGAGTATACATTTTATGACGATTCACTTTAGTTTGCGATTATTTGACCATTTCGCTTATGTGGTTTCGTCTATTATTGTAGATTGATGATAATAATAAACTCCTCCATTCGTCACACTTGTTATGTAATTACAAAAAAACAAAATCTATATATTTTATGTATAATAAATTATTAATTTTATGTTTAATAAACAATCACCAATGAATGATACTTTCACACGGCATGCAGATTCGGTAGAGACTTTATTTACACATTTTGTATGTTCGAATTTCAAAAATTGAAGCGACATTACTGAATTATTCACCATACTTGATATCGATAAAAAAATAATATATTTTGTAATTGAAATTATTTAAAAGTGATATGACTCCACCGCTTGCTACTATTCTTTCGAAATCTCCATTTATACATCATTTTTCTTAATTTTACTAAATATATGCAGTGATAGAATAAATACCTATTTAAAATTTGATAGCAAGTGATATAAAACATATAACAAGTGGTATATCGAAAATTATGGAAACCTGATACGTGGAAAAAAGTCTGTCTAAAACTGTCTAGTCAAAAACATTTAGGATCAGTTATTTGTGTTTATTCTGAAATATCGAATTGAGATTTTTTCATATACTACGAAAAGGCGTTATATTTTATATACATTTACCATTCTGTATACAAAATTGGTTTTAAATTTTGGTACCCCTCCTCCCTTCACAATGGCATCACCCAAATGTTTATGTCTCAGCGGCCTAAACCGAAATCAAGTATTGATAATTAAATAATATAATGTGTATAAATAAATTCCAATGGCAGTTTCACTACTCTTTTAATTTATATTTAAAAAGCGTTTTAAAATTTGCATTTTTAGATAATTCTATCTTCATTTCGAGCTATTTTAATAAACTGATATCATAAAGAATTCGATAAAAACCTTATAAAAAGTGGTTTCATTAATGTTGTTTCTGATGTTCCGGTTCTTGCCATTCTAATAAATATCTACGAGAGACGAATACACACAGTCACAAATATAAAGAGTCATATTGGAAAACTGTTAATTTCTAGTTCTAATAATAAAGAAAATGTTTAAATTTACAAGAAATACAACTCAATAAAAATTCTGCAGACTTACGAAAACACGTTTCGGTTGTCGGTAAGAGTTTCAACACTCCTGTTTATGAGATACTACGGGTGGGCTAAGCCGAGAAAATCTTTTTCTAATGTTTGAAAGCATAATGGCGACCGTTGAATATGAAGATAAATAATCTACTTTGTTTCTTGAAAAATACTAATTCAATAAAATAAGTTTAGAAACGTATTTTTACTAAAGTACTGGTAAATATTTTTCAAACTAATAAAAAAGAAGCAGCTTTTAATTCTGTGAGTAAATGCTGAACGCACAAAACAATGAATAGTTATAAAATTTATTTTTTAAGATTTTTGTATCTCTATTAATTAAAATTTAAGTTCTTTTATCTTTAATTATAATTATATTTTGTCAAATCTTAATGACGTGTGATCGATCAAGAATAGTATTAAATGTTTATTAGGAATTGGTAGAATATTGATTCATTATAATTCCTTCAATAATATTGTAGTCATCATAGTTTCGAGCCGATATTTTAGAAATTTACTTTCGATATTATTTTACAAGCGTTTTCAACTGTATAAATTATTTCAATTTTAAGCAAATTTACATGTTTTTTTTGTAACATGTGATCAAATTTATTCTACAATGGATATTCGAATCTCAGTCAAACTTAAATAAATAAACTCAGATTATTAAATTAAGGCTCACGGCCCATTATTATTAAGCATAAAAGTGATTTATACAGTTTAATTTGCATGTAACTTCGTAACGCGTATTTAATAATAGTTATATTATATATGTTACGGTAAACAATGAAAATTTGAGGGATAGTAATTATTTATTTCATAAAATATCAAAAAATTACCAAAAAACATTTCAGTTTTCGAGAAAATTTGAACTCAAATTCTCGATTTCTTTAAATTAATTAGGTACTTTTACCGTGACATATACACTTGATGTAATAATATGTTGATACGAATATTTATATTTAAAAATTGTCTTAAAATCAAAATGTCTTATATTCAGAATCAGTTAATTTGTACAACTTTAAAATTAGAAAAAAATTTACAGAATATTAATACAGTTCGATTAAGAGTGAGTTTATCTATTTTTTGCAAATTGCATGTATTCGTTTCTTTTCACAAGCTACTAGAAATATTTCAATTTGTACCATGTCAGTAAGAATAACCATGCGAATTTATTTCTGGCTCGAATCTAAACGAATGGAAATTGAAACGTGTATACTGTATATACGTTATGGTCTGATTAAAACATGTATATGCGTTATGGTTACCGTTAAATAATTTATTTGTGTATGAACTAAGAATATTATCTTCATCGGCAGATATTTTCTCGCTACTTTTCATACATTTTACCTTGCTATTTTTGAACAAAAAATAAATATATTGAGTTTATCAAAAAAAATTTCGAAACAAAGTTTTTAGAAAGACAAATTATTTTAGTATTTGAACATTTTTTCTATCTGTTAAATGCCGATTGCAAAAAATGTTTTCTTTATCGGAGATCGCAACTATTAGAATTTATTCCCTTCGTAAAAATTTATAAAATGAGCCTTTTAAATTACATTTGAAATTAGTTTATTTTTTTTTAAATCGTATCAACATATTGACATCACGTGGTATATTAAATGATAAATTTTTGAAAGATTGAGATTATATTCATAAAATTTTGTGATTAGAGAACCAAAACTTTTATTTTTTTAAGTATTTACTGATTTTAGTTATTATTTTTTTGAGTACCTAATACAATTTTTAGGTACGTAATTAGGAGCATAATTTTCGATGAAATTTGATAAAAATAATTTTAAATTTCTTAAAACGATTTTAAAAGATGTCTTTATCAATTATACAAAATAAATTTAGATTTTAAAAATAAAAATTGTCAACTCCTGGTTACGACCTTTGCTTTATTTGTATATAATACAGTAATTATATTTCCTAATAAAAATGCATTTATTTTTGTATATAAAAAGTCTCATTTATTCTTCATTCTTGATTTCAAAATATAGGATCAATTAAAAAAAAATCTAGTCTTTGAATTTGAAATCAAAATTTTTGAAAATTGGTTAATCTAATTATAGAAAGTAAGTAACAATATATGCGAAAATTTCGATCATTTAAATTTTAAAAAATAATACCGAAAAATATATGAAAGTCACAAAAATATTTTTGTTAATAAAAAAAATATATATGTTTAAAAAAATATATAGAATTGTAATATTTTCAAAAATCATAATAAAATATTAAAGACCTTTTTCATGTAGTATCATTTGAAATTTTATTTCAGATAATTTCAGGCGAAATATTTTCAGTAGCTGTTACGTTTTATGGGATATGAATAAATTACGTTTTATGGGATAAGAATAAGTGATGGAGACTCCCACAGGAAAATATTACGGAAAAAAAGGGGAAAGGTATCTTTGTTGTAAACCAAACTTACCAATCTACAAAAAATTTGTTTTCGATAGTACATAGAATTTTATAATGTAATTATGTAGCCAATTATATTAACAAGCTGAGTTAATATATGTCTAATTCTATCTGGCTAACTATATTTAAATTCCTACACAAACTACCGAAATCGAGTTTTTGTGCATAAATTTTTTGCAGTGCGTTTGTTTTGTAACAGTGATACATTTTTCAACAATTCCTTAGATCAATTTCGTATTATGTAAATACGTATTTCGACTACCATGTAGTCATCATAAGTATGAATTACCTGATCATAATTACTATTATAGATCTGCACGTGCAAACTACCGAAATACGTATTACGGTCCAATTAGGGTAATTGTAAACGGAATATAAATTAAGGCGAGTACTTGTCAATTTAAAAAATTTATTACAAGTAGAAATAGTAATAAATTTTATATTGTTAATACCAATTTTAAAACTATAATTGAACAATTGTTGTTCAAAAATTGACTTGCGTATTTTCATCCTTCAAAGTATTAAAAATAATGATTTTTTTCTAGTCTTATTTTTAAAAATAATTTGAAAATTATTAATGAAAACAATTTTTATTGATAGTAACCCTAGTTTAATTAACTGTGTAATACACATTAGTTATACCTAGTTAAGTATTTTTTTTAGAATATCCACGTATTCGAACATCGTTAAAACAATTTTTTGTTGTTTCGTCATTATTAGTGGGTGGGTGGTATATATTTTAAGTACTTGTGCGGTCACAGATAACGTAAAACATGTGGTACTCTGACGACAACTGTGTCGTGTATTCGAATCTATATATACCAAGTACAAAATGTGCGCTCATGAATTATGGTTCAGTGAATCGAGATTTATATTAATAGTGATAGAGCTAATTAGACATATAACTGGGTAACCATCTGACAGTAGGAAAATTTAACTGTCAGGTTGTGGTCAAGTGTCAAATGTGTTTACTATGAGCTGAATAATTATTTATTTTTAAAATTATATAATAGTGTAATTATATACAATCAAAATTAATTAGAGGAGCAATGTGACTGAAGATTATAATTGTTTTTTATCAACAGTATGACATAGTAAGTGTCTCAAGTTTATTCAACAAGTTCAATGTTGTAAATTATTCATGTTTTAACTGTAGTGTCTATTATATTTTGTAAACAATAATTTGTTATATATTTTTCCATTCAAATTATTTGAATTTTTTTTGCATACAATTCGATTTTTTTAACAGAAAAAAGTTTTTCACATGTTTAAAAATATTGCTTTTTTAAAATTACTTATCAATTTTGTGGAAAAACTTAAGTAATGAAACGCAAGATTTCAATACTTTCTTGCGACTTGAATAAAATAAAGTTTAATTTGTATTTTTAGTTATAAAAAAGTGGTAAATTTTTACTTAAAATTAGGTGTGCTTTGGAGCCTTTTATTGTTGAAAAGAAAATTTTAACTAATTTCGAATTAGTTGACTTGTTTAAATATCAAATGCAAATGAGATTGTGCTCTTGCTTTGATTTAGGAGTTAATGCTTAGTGTAAAAAATAAATTCCCAATGGCTTTTTTTGGGGTAGCCAAAATAACTTTCCGTAGAGAAAATTGGAAACAAAGTGGATATCAAGTTTCTATAAAAAACAAAAGAAGCGGCTACTTAGGTTTGCGGTTCTTATTTCGTAACGTCGCTTAGTTGCTAAGCAAGCTCAAAAAAAAGTTTGAACTGTGCTTCCCAGATTAAATGGGAAAAGTTTTCGATTATTTCTCTATGTGGTAAAAAAATATTGCCAAATTAGCGCTGGACCATTAAACTATGATGATTCAAGATTGACTAGAGTATATTTTTATTATGAAATCAAATTTTTACATTTGTTTCAAACTTTTGTGTACTTTATATAAGTCAAAGCCTCTCATACAGATACTTTTAATAACTTTTGCCATCTCAACGAAATATACCACATAACACATGAGAGCAAGTTTGTGCACTTCAAAGAATGAACGCTAATGACTTATTTTCATTTGAATAAATAGAATAAAATGAAACGAAAAAATTAAATTGAAGTCGGGACTCGAATCTGGGTCCTCTTGATATCTGGTTCAGGACGTAACCAATTACGTCACTTCTGTAAGTACTCAATTATATGTATCCTCTTATTATAAGTTCTAACTTGGGCGTAGCTGGTAATGTTTTTGAACCTTTTATGCAAACATTGGACGACTGAATTACATCATATTACTTTCAGGGAATGTATGACAGCTAGTTACTCCTAAACGGTTGAATAGATTGTGAATATTTTGTTTGTTTGAAAGGTAATTTAATGGAGAATGATCTTAGGTATGATTCTTTTTAAATTTTTTAAATGGAAATTTCGGCAAGGTGTTGTTAGTTGCATTCCTTTTTCATTTTTTTTTTCATAACTTCTATTCTGACCCAGCAATCCAGTCAGAAATTATTAGCTTATTATCCATCTCTTTACTTACTGTCTCACTCACTCAAAGTGTTGGAGATTTCTTAAAACTTTGCTCACTCAAAGTATTGAAGATCTTTTAAAAATTTTGCTTGCGTTACCCAACTTCCTTAAAGAATAATTTTGTTCAATTATTGGAATAAAAGTAATAATCTGGGAAAAGGAACGCTTTGCTGAAGTCAAAAATGAATTAGGCTTAAAATTCAAAACTCATATATGAATTTTGAGGTACTTGTACCTAATTAATATTATATTTCTAGTATATTGTTCGAAATATTTGTAAAAAAAGTTTTTGTGGCGAGTTATTTATATTTGTTTATCTAAATGCTTCATTTAATATTCATACACTGTATATTTACTGTAAAATAAGTGCACAGCATATTATTTCTTTACAATAGTAATAAATGTTGTTTATTTACAAAATTGTGGAAAATTATATAACCCGATCATCTTAGTCAAAATAAATGGTGACCCTCGGAATCTAACGGAATAAGCTGAATTTTTGTACAAACTTTTTTTTGATAGTACAAATGTTGCCTCGAAAGTCACATATGTTCATGAGTGTGCGTCGTTAGATATTTAAGGTCAAAGGTCTCGAAAACCAGTTTTTTGTCAATATCCCGTTTTTTTGCCTTCAATCGTACTTATTAACATTTATTATAAAAGTTGTAGAGGATAAAATTTTCTACAAATTTTGTTGGAAACTTTTTTTTGTATGTTGAGCCGTTTCTGAAATAGAGATCGCAGAAGATTGTGCGCCGAGCTTAACGCACTTTAGTGCTTGATCAATATTTATATATATAAGATATTAAATAATTATTTAAGTAGTATTTAATGAATAATTATGGAAAAAAACCGCGTAATAGACTTGGATTCACGATTGACCCTGTCTATTATACGGTTTTTTCACTGGATTATATTTATATTGACCCTACACTAAGGTACGACGTATAAGTGAGAAAATGTGCCTGAAAGGTTTTTTTTTTTATATTTTGGACCGTTTTTGAAATAGAGGGCGCAGAAAATGGAGCGCTGAGCTAAACGTACCTTAGTGCAGGGTCAATTTATAAATGTGTGCTATTAAATAATTATTTAAGTGCTATTTAATGGATAATTAAGTGAAAACCGTATAATATACAGGGTCAATAATGCATCCCAGTCTATTATGCGGTTTTTTCCATAATTATTCATTAAATACTACTTAAATAATTATTTAATACGTAAAGTACGTAAAGCTGAGCGCACAATCTTCTGCGCCCTCTATTTCAGAAACGGTTTAACATACAAAAAAAAAAAGTTTCCAATAAAATTTGTAGAAAATAATTTTACACTAAACTTATCGGATAATATTAAGGGGAACATATAAAAAATTTACGAAATTTCGAGATGGCTGTTTGAAGGATGCTATTTTATTCTAATATATAAAAAAATGCAACGCCTAGTATTCAATACTGTCTATACAGGATATTTTAACAATTAACTCAGTAATTATTTATTTTCACTTGTGTCTAATAATTATGACTTCTTAACATTGACTCACTCGTCAAAAAAGTTTTCACATTTTGTCCTAATTTTCAACTCAAGTATACTAATTGTATGAGAATTAGAAAGCATTTTTTCACATAATATATCTACAATTTTGTAAAAGCTCATTGTACTGTATAATATCGTATAATAGTGGTACAGAATTTCCAACATAAAGCTCTATCCGGGGGAACACCATACAAGTGAGTCAGTGAGTGAAGACAAGTTTACCTTTGACATTTAAACACTGATATAGATGTGATACGATGCGCGTGTAATATAATATTCTAGCAACAATGTTGATGCACACATAATATTGTATATGTACCATAGTACAGTACTTATTTTATAACAATCAGATTCTTTACTAATGACTCATTATACACTGTGTATATAACATTCATTATGTGTGATGAGTCATATAGAAAATGTCTGTATCTGTGGTGAAATACACCGTAGTATTATATTCTAGTATAGAACTAGAACTATAGAATATAGGATACCATATAAAGTTTTATAATACTCTCTAAATATTCTGAAAATGATATTGAAAAATAGCACATTATTATCGTATTATTTACTTTGTAATAGAAAGTTATTACTTTCAACCCAAAAATCGAAATAATAAGTTTTCGAGTTAAATTCAAAAGATATAAGAGCCGGCTTTAGGGAAGCATGCCAGCTGAACTTAACCATTTAATACCTAGTTTGAAATCGAGTTTTTTAATGCGCTTTTCGACACCGTGCTTATATCTATAACGGAAATATTTAAACAGATACAAAAATTTCCTGTCACGTGAAATATCTTTTTGAACAGGAGATATGCAAGGATTGAATAATACTAGGGATTTCAATAAAACTTTATAAATATATTTTTTTATTAACAAAGTTTCCAAAAATCACAAAATATTCCTAGATCTTCGGGCTTTTTATTATTTTATCGTTCAAAGTTGGCTGAAAAAATGATGAATCATATTCGTTGTGTGCGTAGTCATGGTAGGGACAATAAAATCGATGCCAGCGCTTTAAGTGAAAAATTTTGGAGTTAAAGGGGGCTGTTATGACTAATTTGCAATTCTTTACATGTTAATGTAATAGAAATGTCAAATTAAAATTATTGAAAAACACGAATTAATTAAACTTAATGCATTAAAAATTGTGAAAATAAGAAATCAAATTGAACAAATATTATTTTTTAAATGTAAATTATCATAATTATTTATTTAAATTTGTGATACAAGAATATTAAATTTTAAATGTAAGTCTTAAATGCAATCCATACAATTATATTTGCATCCATACAATTCTATAATTAAAGTAGTGTATCGTTACCATGGAAACGAAACTCACGCACGGAGCGAATAGGTTATTCTTTTCAATTTGATATTTTCTATATCAAAACATCTAGAGAGTGTGATAAAAAACTATCTAAAATATTTAGATAATCTTGTAGTTTATAATAATACCATAAAAATATAAGGTTGTCGATGATATAAAAACAAAACTTTAATTTAATTATAAGTTCATTGAAGATCCATCATTTGATAAACAGAGACGACTCTAGTTAGAGTATTGGTGATTTAAGAGCGATATCTATATTATTAAATTTATAAGCATCACTCACATACAATATATTATATATTTTTGTAGTTGCGTGGTATTTAGTTGATGAGAAAGTTATTGATCTTGCTCCATAAAGGTCATATTCACCACGATTTTGTTTTATTTTACTTCTAACATTTATATAATCACACATTTACATGATCTATCGATTCTTACATATTGTTTTATTTGTGTTGAACCTTCAAAATTGATGTTATGGCTTCTTTACGTTTGTTTATACCTTGAAAAGTCTTATTAACACCAACTGTCAACACGCTTTTATTAACTCCGGCTATAACTCACAGACATTGTTTGACAATCTAATGATTGTCTCTACTCCAATGAAAAAAACTAAAAAATATCCAGTATATCCAAAACAAGCAAATTTTTGGCACAAAAGATTCTAAGGCATTCCAACACGGCGTGTTATGGCAGGCTGAGACGACTGAGAAATTCCGTTTTAGTTCGCAGGTCCACAATCCAAAAAGTTACTGTTTACATCACCGTCCGTTGAGACTTTGTATACTGTTCTTTATGTCCTTGCGGTCAGTTGTCTTACATAAAAAAATTGGCGTTAGCGAGGCGTTCTTTTTTACAAGTTTTTGATTACGCCCCCCAATTTGGTTTCCCATGGTTGGTTTCGCTAGCTCCCGTACTGTAATGCATCAGTAAAAGTTTGTAAAAATTAATAATATTATAAACCTATATAATTTTCTTTTAATAGATCAGGAGCTAGAAAGAGTTTCGTTTGCCAAATATAAGGATCGTTAGCTAAGCTGGCATTCTTATTCCAGATACCCCAAATGAAGACGAAATCCATATTGCCGACTGAAATGTTTAATATCTATCTTACACATTATTATTAACAATTACAAATTGGGGCTTTAGAATGAATTAATCTTTAAAACTTTATTAAAGGGTGTTAAACGATTATTTTAGGGTTTTGGTATATTAATATTTTAGCATTGTTTTACAGCTTTGAGTATGGTCTTTTTATAGTTTTTCCAAACATTAAATTGTAAATATTTCGAAATCGACGTACTTTAGGAAAACATCACCCAAAAAACCTAAAGAAGCTTTACTTGATTTACTTGAAATTGACGTTTGACTGTTTTGCACGGGGGCGAAAGGTTTGGCAATCGCCGGAAATATAAATGTTCTCATTCTTTAAGGTTTCAGGAATGAGAATGCAAGCTTTAGCTAACGTTCCTTATATTTCGCCAAACGGAACTTCTTGTAGCGACTGTTCTATGAATCGTTCGATTGTGGTTTGAGTCACACAAAAGTACTCATGTATCCAATTCCAAATGATAATGATAGTAACTTTAATGAAGTAATAAAAATTCAAGTTGTGTTTTTCAAACTTATATTTCTCATCGTTCAATAATTTATGTCGTTTTGAATGTTATACAAGAAAATGGTGTTATTAGTTGACGTTATTGTAGGAAATTAAAATTCATTCAGTATTGTAAAGTTTGTTCATATTTCCATTTTTTCCTATTTTACTTTTTCTACTTGGATATCAAATATCTATGCTAATTATTCTATAAACAAAGTTATAAGAATTGCTTTTGAATAAAGAAATATGAAAGTTGGCTTATGATTTATTTTTTATTGGCCAATAAATAAATATCAACGAATATAAAAAAGTCCTATAATTATTTCCGTCATTTTCATTTTAGTGGCTGATACTATAACTTTTTTCGCATGTTGATAGAACAAATTCAAGACATAAAGTCTGTGGTCTTTCAAACGATTTACGACGCGATGTCAAAGTAGCATAAACAAAGCAATTTCGGGGAATAAATTTCGATTTACAAATGCGTCGGGAAAAACTGTATCGGGAAAACTGTCAGGATCTATTTTGTACAATCATCATATTATTTTTTTTCGGTGTGGTGTGCGCAGAATTTTTGGATTTAGAACTTTAACTGCCAGCTGTGAGTTGTGACCCATTTTTACGCCTCTGTATGTAGCAATATCGGAAATTTTTGATTCTCAGATTTTATTTGAAATATTTTTTATGATTTGCTGAATTCATTTTGACTAGTTTGCGATTGATTTTGACACATAAAATTTTTAAAATATTCAAAAATTTTTCTAAAAAAATTTAATATAAAATAATGAATCTAAAATTAGTTTCTATATAATGAAAGAGGAAAGGTGTCAGTACCGGATTAAACCTGCGTGGATCCTGTACCAAATTCTATCAATAGGTGTGTTTATTTTTGTTTAGTCTTCGTAAATTATTACCTGCCCCTAACTCCTCTCTCCCTCCACGGAGAGGCCCTTTGGCCAAAAACATCTTCTTCTTTCCACTTTTCTTCTATTCGTCCATTTATTATATATATTTTTTATTAGTCTTCGTAAATCTACCCGAGGTCCTCAAATGTACGGGACTTTTATCACTGATAAGACAAGGTAAGACAAGAAATTGTGAGTTTAAAAAAGAATAGGGGATCGGACTAAACTTTTTCACCTAGTGGTGTTTTATTGTGTCGGACCTGCGGGGAGAAGAACGCTCATATATGATGCAAACATATACGTTCAGTTTATACTGCCGTTAAAAATCAAAAAAATGTAAGGTTTGAGTTAAATTCCAAGATCTCTGAAGGATATTTTGTATTTATTATATAAGATGTCCAGAGTTATGGGCTTTAGTCTTCTAGATACTCCATATAAACCATCGCACTATACGCAACAACTGAGGTTTCATCATTATAACAGATGTGGCCGAATTTAAATTTATATGAACAGTTTCCAATATATTTTACGTAATACAGGACATGAATGTCATTGCAACATGTAAAGCTTATATTTATTGTTACATCTCTTACAGTTTTCCTAATAAAAAAAGTCTATATGATGCTACATGATTACGAAACACAATGCTTTTTATATAAATCGTCGAGCATTTGGGGTTCCGTAAAATTATAAATTTGACGTGGATTCATTTTGTTAATGAACAAGTTCATAAACTACATATATTCAACACTTATTGAGAATTTGATTAAAGATATCATTTCTAGTTATTTAAGACTGTATATCATATACGTAATGTTATTATATTGCCATCGCCCTATTTTATTATATGAGAGGGACCTGCGAAAACAAGCGAGACAGGTCAAAAGTACTCCTAGAATATTATACATATAGAACGCCATGGCCCAAATTTTGCGATATGATGAATGAGAGAGAAGACTGCCAGTTAGTTTCTATGTGTCCTTGTCTAATCTATATGCCATTGGCTAGATATTGTTTACATTACACAAAATCTCTATGCATCATATGATTATGACAATGACACATAGGAAGTAACTGCCAGCTTTCTCTCTCATTCATCATGTCGCATCCACTTACAGGCTAGCATATCCGTCGCATTATCTATGTATAATATTCTAATATTCTTTGTACGTAAGTCGCCTTCTTTATTATTGGCCCTATTATATCGCGCTACGAATACTATTGGCCATAAAATGACGCATGTGCAAAACGATTACGGCCCTTCATCGACAGAGAGAGAGAGAGAGAAATATATAGAATATTCCGAACTTTTCGCCCGTACCTCTCTCTCTGGCAATGTAATAAATGAGAACTCTAGGATATTTCGAAATAAATTTCGATTTTTAACCCAATTGGTGGCGGCTTTGCACCAAATTAGCAAAGAGTAACATTCATAATAAGAGTAATCACGACTAGTTAATTCTTACTGATAATGACTACTTGGTAGTCGAAATACGTATTTATAAAATACAAATAACTGATCTAGGAAATTGGTGCAAAAGTCGAAGTTTATTTGCATATCTTAAGTTAAACTGACTGAAGTTTATGCCGTGGCAACAAAGTTTTATGTAAGCCACGGTTCGTCAATTAGATTTAAGTAAGTATCCATTCGAGCGGCAAGGGCTCCCACTTCCTTCTTTTGTTTTAATTCTGACCTCGCACTTTTCTATATTTGTACACGCTAACTATTAAGTGTACACCCAGCTTAATCCCATCAGAATGATTATACTTCTTTTCTTAAATACTTTCCAGCATGCAAGCTCGTACTGTGTGACATTTCATTCCTATGTATTTAATATTATTAACGATGAAGAAATTATACTGGTGATTTTTGCAATATGATTTTAACCGTTAATGCTGTTTTAGCTGTTTTCCAGCGAAAAAATAGCAAACATGCAGACATAAGTACTTTCGCATACACTTAAATAAGGGTTTTTGTAGGAATTATATTAAGGTTGTCTCCCCAATTTGCTATTCGAAAATGAAATAATTTTTCGCAGTGAAATAGTAGATAAAATACAACACTCTTAAGTAGTGTAATATAAACACTCTTTTCCAAAAATTGAAAGTCACTATTAAGTCTCACTTTTACGCGGTTGGTTGATTTCGGTTGTATTTTGAATCGTTTTAGGTTGTAATATCAACTTTCAAAATTTTCTAGGCGAAGTTAAACGGAACCATAAACCTTACATGATATTCCGTGTTTTTAAACATTTATATATTTATTGCAGAATCATAAGTTATCATTTAACATACATAGCCATGAAAATATATTATTATCTGTCTGATAACCATTTGTACAATTTAGTTTCGCTCTTCCCAGAATGATGTCGAATAAGGTTACAAAAAACTAAATATAAAACCACATCCTAACCATGAGTTATTAAAAACACTTCTGTTTTTTAAATGAATGACAACTTTAATTAAAATTTACAACATCAAGATAAAAACAAACCCAACTGACCACCAAAAATAATTAGAAACGCCAAGTCTTAAGGCTTTATAAGTAGTTAAGTCATTTATGTGGTTGAATGCAGAACAGAGATGAAGCCACATGTAAAAAAACCAACTTCACACTTAAAAACTTCCCATTTATTGAAAAATATAGGCAATATTATTACATTAATGATAGAACTTCACACAAGCTCTATCAATTTTTCAAATATTTGAGTGCGGAGTACATTTTTAATGCGGCATCTTTTGAAACCCAAAACGCCGAATTTTAAATGAGACCACAGTTTTCTAAGATTACTTTAAGCCGTTTTTCTTTAAATATGACAATAGAAAGCTATCTCCGCTTAGCGTCATTATTCTTACCAACTGTGTATTTTTATACAATGTATATATAAAATATATTAAGGTATACTAAGTTTAGTCCCAAGTTTGTAACGCTTAAAAATATTGATGCTACCTAAGTAGTCCATTTCGGGTTGTCTGGCCGCCCGCCTGTCAGCACGATAACCCAAAATCGAACAGAGATCGGTCAGGAACTGGTCCGGACGTAAGTGAGGCTGAGCTCGTAAAGGAGCAACATAGGTCAATTGGGTCCATCTTGTATACCGTAAGAGATAATTAAATTTTTAATGTAAAAAATGTTCTTTATAATAAAATAAACAACTTTTGTTTGATATATTTTTTCGTAAACATCACTATTTACCTGTGAGGGTGCCCATTAGGTTAGAAGTGTTTGTTCATAGCATAAGTGTATATTTACTATATCCACTAAGGAAATGAGAAGAATGATACTCTTATTACTTTGTGTGTAAGAGTGGCTATCTTTCTTTACTTACATTTTCCGGTGTACTAAATACACGCGAATAAGCAATGATTCAGATAGACTGTGTTTTAAGGCGGTATTCTAGCCTAGAAGCACAAATTTTGGACATTTTTTTAAATTAAAATAAAAGGAAATTTTTAGTGTCCCTTTTTTATCAGATATTTATTGATATTTCAAAAATACACCGACACAAAAATCCATCTTGCTGATCAAATTGTTCGAACTTTGACGGTTTTTAGTGTTTCGTTTCTGCGACTATAAATCCATATGCTAACAAGGCTGCGAGTAAACTCCAGTTATTTTTAATAAATTATTACAATTCTATGTAAAGAAATCATATGATGTCAATTTAATTCAATTATATTCAAAAAAACTTTTATTATTATTTATTGGATGATGATACTTTGTTACGTAACCAATCGTTAAATTAATAAAGTAACATATGCGTGCTTATAGAGTAACCCAAGGTTAGATAATTGTTAATAAAATTAATCTATTAATATCTTAAGCGAATTACGTTATGAAAAGTTTGGTTTGTATTTCATAAAATGAAAATGAATACATAATACTTTCATGTTTCGTGCAAGCTATAAACTTTATAAAATTCGATATATTACAAACTAGCGACTTGCCCCGGCTTCGCACGGGTCCAATACACTAAATATTCTACAGAATATCTTTATATACAAAAATGTGTTTATTTACGACATCACATTTACGAATCACTCTATCTATAAAAAAATCCGTTGCGTAGTTTTAAAGATTTAAGCATACCCAGAGACAGGCAGACAGCGGAAAGCGACTTTGTTTTATATTATGTAGTGATAGTGATACTATAAAAAGTAGTTTTTATAAACACAGTCAAATCTAGATTATCGAAAATGAGCTAAGAATAATACTTTGATTGGTAAGACCTCCACCCGAAAGCCTCTAAAAGTGAGAAATGGTAACCTCTATAACATTCAGTAGTTTTTCACGTCTTTACCTCCATAAATAAGATTACATCTCGCGCTCTATAATTATTGAGACTGCAATCTAAAAAATAATTTGAGGCTGCAATATAAAAAAAAGCATGCTACCATATTAAAAATTGGTCGTGTACAACTTCTGCCACTGCAGATACATTCTTAAGCAGTTTTATCCCATTCAAATATCTCAAAAATGACTCAATTTTGTTAAAAATCCTTCTAAAAGTTTCTTACTTTATTAACACAGATTACATTTACGAATTTGTGGTGGATCAGAGGTTAGACTTTATTGAATATTAGACCATTGCAATTGGTAAGATGTTGTATTGAGATCAGATTATTAAACGAAGGAATAGGAATAAATACCACGATATACTAGAAATAAAATACTACATTTTTTACATTTCTGTAAAAAATTTATATCAGCAGAAATTAAATAAATATTTTGTGTTACATTTATGAGCATCGAACGCATCCAATTTAAATTTTTATTTCTGTTTCCAATTCAAATTTCAAATCGATTCGATAATTATTAGAAAATATGTTAAAAGCGTGTTGTTAAATTTTTTTATGATTGCTACAAATAAACGTTTCTGGTTGCTTCTATGACGAGTGAAAAGTCCTTCTCGATACTCATTCCATGCTCGTGTTCATTAAATGAAAGAGTATTAATTTTTTTAAATATTGTATTGGTAAAAACACTTTTTTAATTAAAATGTGTTAAAAATAGTTGTCCTAAATCGATAGTTAAAAATGATTGCTGTTCAACTGTAATCTAATTTAATTCCATTTTTAGGTAAATTTATTCAATCAACAATTCACAGTGTCTAAATTATTAAATTGAAGCGCGAAACGTTTTTCGGCTCAAAATAAATCTATATGACCACAAAATTTCTGTTTTGAAAAAGTTTTTCTTGATAACATTAAAATGTATTTCGCGAATTTGGCAAAATTGTATGCGGAGATGAAATTTAATAAGCATTCTTAGGCACTGTAACACTAAAATTTCATTTGTTTATAAAAAATTGTTATTAATCAGCGGGTCAAAATGTTAAAAGAAAGGTTGAGAGGAAAAAGGTACACCAAATATAAATATATATTTGCCGTGATAGAAGATTTGTTAAAATCATCCAATTTCATCCATACTTTTTCGACAAAAAATTAGAACATTTGGCAGAATTGTGTATATATAAGTTAATTTAAATTTTATGAAAAAAGATTAAATGCCAATTTTTGTAAATTATTATTTCATTAAGTAACAAATTATAAAAAAATATTCTTTGAGCACTTGCCAAAAATTGATTAATTTAATTTATACAATTAATATATACAACTTAAATATATTTTTATGAATCAGTCTTCTTTTTCCTTTCAATTTCTTTGTTTAGTTATTAAATTCTGTACTAATTGTATAGACGTGAGAATTATCCCTGTTTGAGACCGGAGGCAAGAGTTTGGCTATGAAAATTATTATTTTTTATTGAAAAAATGTACACTGAAAAAAAAAATTAAAATAATGACAACCTTATCCCGAAGTTGGCCATTTCATATTGAAATAAAGTAAAAATACTTTTAAACAATTGCCTAACGATAAAAACAAGTGCAGCTAAATATTTGTATTTACAATTGAATGGAATTGAATTTAAAATATGAATTCATTGATACAAAATCACCAATAGACCAAAAATTATTTGGGTGGGACGTGCCACCGGTGCCACCCATGCACCCCTCCCCCCAGCAAGGACGCCTATGGCCTCGGGTACAACTGGTATCTAATAATAATCCTTAATCGAAATAAAAACAAAAAAATTATTGAAAAGAAATTTATTTCGAAATTGTTGATGTATAATTAATAAGTTTCAAAAATAGTGGAAAAGAAAAATTAATATTACAATAAAAATATTAAAATTAACGGTTTACATTCAATATTTTGGTGTGTTAAAAACAGCAGTGATGTGTTATATGCAATAATAGTTAATCCAATCATATTCTTGTATCCAAAAACGTTTTAACCAGGAACAGCTCATATTAACCATGAACAAGACCAGCAAATTGTCCACCAACAAAGATTGGTACAAGTGGAACCGGCGGAACCGGTGGTACTGGTGGAACTGCCGGAACCGGTGGAACTGCCGGAACCGGTGGTACTGGTGGAACTGGTGGTACAGGAGGTGCCTGTGCAACAGGAACACCTTGCACTCCAACAGATATGGCACTATACATAGCAACAGCGATGAGAGCGAATAAAACGAACAAATATTTGAACATTTTGATTATATTGTTGTTAAACTCTTCTTTGAATATTGTTCAGATTGCAACTAATACAAAAGGCATTTTTTATTTTTATTTTATAGAAGGTGCAGTGCCTTAGGTGTGGTTTTTTATTCTAAATTGTGGTAGGAAAAAGCTACATATTCAAGCGAGGGTTTAGAGAGGGGCAATTAAAGGTATAACTCCTTTCAAAAATTCGAAACTTTTTAAGTAAGGGGCTATTCATTATTTACGTAAGGAAAATTTCGAAGTTTTTTGATCCCCCTGTTTCCATGTAGGTTAGGTTAGGTTCTATTGGCTGTCAACGAGAGACACACTTAGACGATAGGTCCCATTGTGATACCATAGGTTTATGAGTTTTACCACCATTTCTTCTGATAATTTCATTTATCAGCTCCTCAATTATTTTAAGAATCCGCTACTCTAGGCATAAATTAAAAACAAACAATTTGTACCATAACGCTGACTCTGATCTTCTCGCTTATAACGCTTAAGATGTAGTGGCCTATTTTGGACCGCAGTTGATATAGCACAATCAAAAAAAGTTCATATAGCCTAACCCAAAAAGTTTTCTGAATCCGCGCCTGATATTTTTACATAAATAATTTATATTAGGTATTTATTATTTCTTGCATCATATTCAATTAAAGATTTTCCAGTAAGAGCACTCGAACTTTAAACTTAAATAAAAGAAGTTTTTTTATTTTGAAGAGGATTCGTGTGAAAGATGGCATTATGTATGGAATAAAATATGTGTCAAATAGCCAGAGATCCGATTTTCAATAACTTGATCGTTTGTATCGGCCTCGATGGTATTGATAAAATTGTTTATGAATAAGACTAATGGCGTTTAATTGTGTGATCTTAATGACCTGTTTACGTTTCCTAAACGTCGGCTCTGTCGAGCATAAGAACTATTGTTGTGTGCGGTGTGTGGTATATAGCGCCTTCTTGTTGGAGTCGCAATTAATAAAAATTTGTTACGAGTGGTGGTGGCAGCATATCTGGTACCGGAGGTGCAGGAATAAAAGGTTCTTGTGGAGCACAATGCACCCTAATAGATAAAATAGCAAAAGCAATTTCAATTTATTTGTAATTAACATTGTGATAGGAACTTATTGTTTTCATCTCAAAAAATAAGATGATAACATTTCGATTACTTATCGTTTTGATGTGCCTAAAATGAGAAATAATTTTAATATGTTGATTATAAGAATCAATTCAAATTAATGAAACTCGATTTTCATAATTGTGACAACATTAGTTAGATTTATCAGAAAATTATTGGTCTGGTCCCTAAAGGTCGTAAAAACGGCTTGTGGTCTAGCATCGTAATTAATTAGAGGTTTCCTCTATAAAAAATCTTCGAACTTTAAACTTATAAATTAAATAAATTTTTATGATATGTCAATAAAATTTTTCCTCTATTTGAAGGATATTTATGTGGAAAATGGTATTATGTATAGAGTATAGGTTAGGTTAGGTTAGGTTTGAGTGGCTGTCCTGGGGAAGAACACACTTAGACCATGGGGTCCGTTCTGATACCGAAAAAGGATTGGCCCATCTCCGGCCACTACTCCATGAATCATTTTGAGCTGTTTAAGAACAGCAGGAGTGCATGACGTCAATGGACTTTAGTATGTATTGAGTATAACATCTACCAAATGACCACAACGACCTCATAGGTAAACAGTGATGTTTAATCAAAAATGTTTCAAACAAAAATTTTTTTTTATAAGGAACATTTTTCCCCTTTTAAATTTGTTTGAATACGGACCATATGTTGCTCAATTGACCTATCTTGCTCATTTACGAACTTAACCTCACTTTTTACGTACTGAGGACGCTATAAAAATTTCAGTTTTATATCCGTTTTCGTCATTGAGTTATCGTGTTGGCAAAGGGAGAGACAGACAGACGAACAACCGAAAATGGACTACTTAGGTGATCTTATAAACACGTATACCAAAATTTTGTACGTAGCATAAAATTTTTAAGCGTTACAAATTTGGTACTAAACTTAGTATATCTGGATATATTTTGCATATATTTATATTTCGTATCCATTGCTCATCTAACCGGTAACAACACTTTACTCAATTTTTATTTAATTCGAAGTTCCAAGAATTTTAAATGAGATTGTATTTAAATATTTGTTTATTCATTAAAAATGAAAAAACATTAAATATCTAAAATAAGTAAAAAAACAAGTGAAAACAAACAATTGACTGACTTAATTGTTAAAATACCATGTATAGACAGTGTTAATTACTCTAGCATATTACACATACATACATGTAACACATACATAACTATACAATTAACGCCCTCGCGGGTAAACAGTGATGTTTACGAAAAAATGTTTCAAACAAAAGTTGTTTAAGGGACATTTTTTACATTTAAATTTTTGTTCTATTTCTAATGGTTTACAAGATGAGTCCTACGGATCCAATTGACCTATGTTGTTCACTTACGAATTCTACTTCACTTTTTACGTCCTGAGTACGCTGTGAAAATTTCAGCTTGATATCTTTTTTTGTTTTTGAGCTATTGTGTTCACAGCCGGACGGACAGACAACCGAAAATGGACTAATTAGGTGATTTTATGAAAACCTATACCAAAATTTTGTTGGTAGCATCAATATTTTTAAGCGTTACAAACTTGGAACTAAACTTAGTATACCTTGTATATTAGATATATACATGGTATAAAAAAATGATTGTAACAAACAATTAAAAAATATTAATCAAAAAAAATTTTATTGTATTTCAGTCAGTTTCGAAGGTTTTATTCAACATACGCCATTTGGACTCATGCTTTAATCATTTGTACCATCATCGCTTTTTTTTACCATAAAGAGTAAATCTAAAAGGCTCTTACAACGCTCTACCAGGTCAAGTTCAGATCAAAATAAGCCGATTTTACTAAAGTTACTTCATTACATAGTTGAACCGTTCATAAGCTAAGCGACCTTAAAGTTCAAACAATTAAATCTTTCTTGTTTTTTTATTGAAACTGATTACAAGATTTACCAAATTTTGACACACATTATTTGCAATTTTAAAATTATGTTTAATTTTTCCAGATATTCTTTAGATTCAAAACGGCAAACAGGCTGATCTGTATTTGCACTGATTAATCCAGTGGTGAAAATCGCGACCCTGAGGCTTAACGATTAATTTTTTTTTTTTTTTTGGATCCTGAATCGAATGATACTAATTCCGCGATTGAGAAATATGACGTTTCTAATGTTTTGAAAATTTGCTAGTTTTTTCTACCTTCCAATTGGTTTCATTCTATTCGGCATACAAAAATAAATCAGTAAAAATCTGAGGACCATCGTATTTCTAAAATGAACTAGAGCAAGGCCCAGAAATTTTAAAAGGCCCAAAAAAACATAAAAATTCACCATTTCTAGAGACGTGACATGCACACGATGCCACCTACAGCTACTACTGGATTAAATCGTCCACAATAAAAATTTATGCAAAAATCAAATCATATAAAAAATATGGAAAGTACATAATTATATTGGAAAATATATATCTATATAAAAAGTCAATTTCAGTGTATGAAAAAATAGTGACTGTATATGATGTTAGATTGTACTACATTATTGCCATTTGCATAATAGTTATTATTTGGTTTTTTCTTTTGTGGAAACGGAAGTTTGATTTTATTACACACTCTGTGAACTAAATTATTTTTTATACTTTGCATAGTATATAGATTTCTTTTTTATAATGTATAAGCTTGCAATTGTGGTTAATTATTATCGAGATAAAAAATACTTTGATTTAAAAAATATATTTTAATTACTTTTTTTCTTTATAGTACCGTTGCTGGTCATAAAAATAGTTTGTAATTTCAACCCTTGAATCTTCCAGTATGTGCGGGGAAAGCTCTATCTCAGCTAATGATAATGTATTTTCAGCTAACTCTGAAAAAGAAATGTTAGGATCTTGAAATCTGTAAAAATACTCTTGGTATAAATTTTGGAGAAAAGTGAAACAGGAAGAGCAACGCCAATTTTTGAAAACAGTTCATGTCTAATAATTTCAGTCCCATGAATTATCACTTTTTGAAAGCTTTTCCAACATTTTAGCAGTACAAAATTGAATTTCCGATGCAAAACGGCACAAATTCAGAGCTTTTTATATAAGTATAAAAAGTCGTTGTGGTCATCATTTTTGACCGATTGGTAACTTCAGCTACCAAACTAATGTCAGTCAAAGTATTATCCTTTCACCCAATATATAACATAGTCTGACCTACCTATTTTTAATCTTTATAAACCCACGGAGCGAAATTTTTTTCTCGAAGTTTTATGGTTGATTTAATCATCTGCCTCATTTAATAAATAGGAAAAGATATTGAAAATTTTCAAAACGAATAGGCCTCCGCCCTAAAATTTTTATTACTTCAATCGACGTTCCTTATCGAGCCAAAACATCGTGTGAAATGAATTTTTAGATAACACCAAAACCACGAAAATATGAAGGTTTTAAATGTACAAATAAAGTAGAAAGAGGGTAAAGTAGAACGTGGTGACGTCGTAACTTGCGAGATAAAAGATAAAAATTATTTAATTGCTTATATCTTTCGATATGATATGATACATTGAAATCGACATCAGGATTCAGAACACTAGCCTATTAATGCAGTAAAGAGCTTCCTCAGCACACGATGGAATAGTTTATTCGTAAGAACGGTTGGAAAATGACAAGTGTAATTTACTGTGCTGTAATATTAACTAACAAATACGAGAAAATACTAATTTTGTTATCAGCAACGGTACCATTTTAGTCATATTTTTCTCGAAAAATATTGTATCATACAAAAAAATTTAAAAACTCTAAATAATGTGAAATAATAACTGTTGTCGACCACAATGACTTTTTTATGACCACGGCCGCCTTTTCTGTATATGTACTACTCTTCTATCTATCTTATGTATCTCTTTTTTAAGGATGTATGGGCACAGTAATGAGGACGCAAATTTAGAAAAATATATATTTTCAATTTTGATGGTTAATTATGTTATAACTTGATAATATAAGACGAAAAAAAAAACAAAATTTTTCGTTATCTGAAGTAATTTTACTTAATATCGGAAATCGAAAATTTTGTACCAAGGCAGATATCGACAAATTTTACTCTTATTTTTCGTCTACATTCATGAAGTTCTACTAAAATTCATCATCAAAGCTGAAAATAAGGTACAAATAATTTCAATCACAAGTCTATTCCGTCCGACTCCCTTCAAATTCCCTTCTGCGTTTTTTCAGACCGATGGCTTAAATATGACGTTATCATGCTCATTTTAGAACACAGCACTTTCGAAAAAAGTCGTAGAGAAAAGTTTGGTAGACTCGCTAAAAGGAAGCCACTCACGTAGTTTCAAGTATGTATTTATCGTTTTACATAGCACACTATCCGTCCCACGGCCTGAAACTGTAAAGTTTATTTTGCAGCTATAAAACTTTTGAATAACTCGGTACATGTTGTACCACAAAACCATTTTATCATAGAACAATAATCAGACACAAATGAATTTATATTAAAATATGTAAATGATTTGCTCATTTATAGAATGCTACAATGAAAAATAAATAGCTCACGTTTATGTGTTATCTCTTAATTGTAATTTATTTATTTACATGTGATGTATGATGGGTAAGATAATTGTTTGTTATGCTTTTATTATTCAATAGATAAGTATTTTGATTTGTCAAGTTGATTCTTCAACTTATTATATGATTATTATTATTATACAATACAAAAACTTGACCTATGCTACAACAAATTCAAACGGGGAATCAACAAATAAGAGGGCTACTATTATAAATAATTATATCAGATGATCGTTATGATTGTAATCTTGTAATAAAAAAAAATCTGGTGAATTATGTCACAAAGTTTTACCATTACAGTTTTATAAATTATACGCCCTCCGTACTGAACAGGCTAATTTTATAAAAATATTCGATTCTCAATAGGGAATATTTATGTATTTTTTTTATATTTTTAATTCATTGTTTACACTGTTATAACAAAGTAAAAAATACTGCTTAAAAATGCTGTATTTAAGTCAAAAAAAATATTTAAAATACATTATAATTTTGAGATATTTAAACGCAGTTTTTTGGCGCTCTCTGTTGATGACGTATAAGTACGTGATCTGCCAATTGGTGACAGTTCAATGTATAATTTACACTTTAAAAAAATGAATTTGCAACACAGAATTTACACTCGTAATTATTAATTTCTCTAATAAAAAGCCGTAGAATAGTATAATTTAATGAAATACCATATAAAATGTAAGTAAATAATATCATACAGTATGTCAACAAATTTGACAAGCCCGTGCTTTGATGTCACGTCCGTATAAAAATTTGAATATCCGTTTTAGAAATTTTTAAATGCCCTCTCTGAATTTGTACTTTTATTAATTAATTTTAAGTAATTAAAAAGATATTACGATATAAACCCGAAGAACTAGGTGAAATCTGATCTCAGAACCTTATGTCCTCTGTATAAATCAAGGTATACTAAATTTAGTCCCAAGTTTGTAACGCTTAAAAAAATTGATGCTACAAACAAAATTTTTAAATAGGTGTTCATAAATCACCGAAGTAGTCCATTTCTGATTGACCGTCTGCCTGTCTACCTGTCCATCTGTCAACACGATAACTCAAAATGCATCATAAGTCAAGGTCTTGGGTCCGTAGCATCCATTTTGTAAACCATTAGAGATAGAACAAAAGTTTAGATGTAAAAAATGTTTTTTGAAAGAAGTTTTTTGTTGATATTACTATGGCGAACGAATCTATGCATAAATGGGCACCACGCCTATACTGGTTGGCGATAACCACAATACTTCTGGTTTACAGTTTATATTTTTATTCAATACTATAATATTACTTATGCTAACATAGATACTATAGTATCTGTCTCTATACCATACTAGCATTGCAGTAAACGCCATGCATTTCTTACCTTGCAGTTCTGTGGTAAAAGCTCAAGTTTTCAGTGCGAGGGTTGGGGGTATACATAATGCATTTTTTTCTGACTTGAATACAATAGCTTCCATTTATCATTTTCTTGCAAAAAATGATAAATGATAAGCTAAAAATATCCATGCGAAGATATCATCACATCAGTGGCAGTATAGCACGCTCTGCTAGCATACTAGCCATACAAATACATATACACATACTACACACATACATACACTCAATTCATTCACACAATCAATACTGAGCTACTATTATATAGCTCGTCGCTACACAAAAGCATCCTCACATATATGTAACAAAAATAAAATGGGCATCAGTATAGGCAACTCGCTTCACACAATGAACAACATAAACTAATGAATTTTAGTTTGCCTGGTATATATGAAAGCTCTTCTTCTATGAAATGAGCTTGCGCAACATGAACATTATTAAATCCTACAACCTCCGCCTCTGTTTGGAAAAACGACTGTTACATCGTTTTTGAACATTGTAATATGTTATTCTAGCTCTGAAAAACTTCATAAAACGCGGTGTTTCATGTACTTGAAATTTATTGTAAACAAATCATTAAAATTCATTTCATTTCTTAAATAAAATATAATTTTGGTGGAACTGATAGCGTTTTTATTTAGTTTCTGAACTTAAAACTTGTCGACGGACTTTAATCGTAATGTAAATATGTTTTAGAAAAAAAAATTTATGAATTGTTTTATAACTGAAGGTTACAAGATTCAATGAATACAAAACCTGTTAATTGTGAGGATTTAAAATCATAAGAATTCAAATGTGATTAAGCAGTCAGAGTGGTTTAAGTTATTTTAACTTAAGTAAAATTTTAAAAAGCAATATGTGTGCATTGAGAACTATGTTCAATTAAAAATAGTGTGTGCCCCCCGGATATGATTATCAAAATATTTACGTTATAAATTTAGTAAATTATAGGTATTTAATTTATTTTTATTTAAATATATAAATATTCTCAAACCATATTTATTATTGTAATATTAATTTACTGAAATATTTATAATATAAAAAAGTGTTTATTTTTGTTTATTAAATTTTCCTTTGCTTTTTGAAGATTTATATAAAATAATATATTGAAGTTTGGTTTATTATTCTTATTTAATAAATTAAGTATTTTTAGTTTTTATTACCCGTAAAAAATTATTAATGTTTATAATAATAATGCCAAGGTAAATTTTAATTATGTTTTATAATGTGCGTTTTATATATTTTTATTTTTTTTTAATTTATTGGAAAATTAATTTGATTGGAAAATCTACGTCTAGGGAAATTTTGTTGTTGTATAAATGAGAAAAAAAGTATGCATCTTTTTTTTTTTAAATTTATTTATTTTTTAAATAAAAAATTGAGTGTTATGTAAATTTAAATAAAAAAGATAAAATTACGTCATTGTATATCGGGTATGTATATAAAGGTATGTTCGCACTAGGTACTTTTTGTAGGTGATTGTGTATCAAACATATTTAGTTGTTTTTGTAAGCATCACATAAGGGATTTCAATTTATGTACACGAAAGATGTTCGCTTAGTTACGTATATGTTTACTCATCTAAAAGGTTTAGTGATTGGAAAATTTTAATTCTTCATTCGCAGCCGAAAGCACGTACTATCTGCTTCTGTTAGGAGGCAGGCATTTATGTTTTGGTATCAAAGCATAAATGTGGAACTTTCGGCCTCCCAACAGAAATAGCAAGTACGTACTAAAGAATAAAGAAAAATAGTATACATGACAAGGGCAGAAAGTTTGAGAGCCCTGAATTGCGCGCTATGCAGGAATATTAAACTTTTTGCCCTTGCAGTGTCATATACTATTTTAATATCCCGCGTTTTTTCAGTTGATCCTTAGGAGGATATTGGAATCGATAATTTTGATTACTATAAATAAATTTTTTTAGTACTATAAATAAGTCAAAATAATCTAATTGCCAAAAGCAATTTTTGCGCATCAGTAATTCGAAAAAAAGTATTCGAATGTAATGAAATTGGCTTAATCAATCTAAATATACAATGGATACTGATTATTATTCGAGATACTTTCGAAAATTTGTAAATTTGCTAAATTTACTCATTTTATTTTGTCTTATTTATGGTTATTTTATAATATAATTTTCGTCCCTAAAACTCTTCTTAATAAATAAAATAAACGGACCAGTAAAAGGACCAAGCTTTTATTGTACTAATAATTAGAAAATAAGCGTTTCTTTTAGTCTAAGAGACAGTCAGAGATCGATCTTCACTCATCTGGTAACTAGATGAGACATAAGATTGAAACAACAAATGTAATATTTGTATATATAAATTTATTTGCATAATCCACTTTTTTAAAAATTTTTCAAAGAAAAATTAAATTGTTATGTATACATTCGATCACTTGGATCATCTTCAGAACATAGATGAGACATATTTTTTACGAAATTTAAATTTTTTTTAATTGATAAATAGGCTTTTGAAAGATTGTGTATCGAAAAGTGTTCATGGCTATTTTTAATTAAATTAATTTTTTTCATAACGGTTTTATGCAGGCAAGCCTATCCCATTATTTTCGTAATTAATAATTATCTTTCTTCTGATACCAATTTCGATTAGTTACCAGATCAATGTAGTTACCTATATTGACATACCTACTCATATGATATGAACAGATCTACACCGATCTGTTAACCAATCAAAATTGGTATAAAGAAAGATAATTTAATTACGAAAACAATGAATAGTAAACTTCTTAAACTGTTATGAGAAAATTTTGATTAAGATTAATTTAATTAAAATTAGCCATGAACATTTTTCGATAGCGTGTTTATCAATCAATAAAATTTCATAACAAATATGTCTCATCTGGTTATCAAATGGGTGAAGGTCGATCCTAAACCGTCTCTTGTACTATTTAGTTACTGATATATAACTGTATTTGTCAAAGTTGGAGATGCTCAAATTAAAATATCCAGGATGATTTGGAGCACCTCAAGCTTTTTCAAATAGTCATGTATGAGTGACTTAAGGAAAAAATTATTTTCTAATTTTTGTATAATAAAATATTAGCCATTTTTTTATTAAAATTTTTAAGTTAAAACTAAACAATTGAAAACAAACAATTGACTGAATTAATTTTTGAAATACCATGTTTCGACAGAGTTGATGACCCAATCGTTTGTTTTTTGACGTCACGTAAATAAAGAAAGATATCCACTTTTAAATAGACACACACATATAACATTATATAATTTGCACCTAATTTGCGCCCTCGTGGGTAAACAGTGATGTTTACTAAAAGATGTTTCTAACAAAAGTTGTTTATTTTTTTATAAGGATAATTTTTTACATTTAAACTTTTGTTATATCTCTAACGGTTTACAAGATGGGTGCTACGGACCCAAGACCCAATTGACCTATATTGCTCATTTACGAACTAGAGCTCACTTTTTACGTCCTGAGTACGCTATAAAAATTTCAGCTTGATATCTTTTTTCGTTTTTGAGTTATCGTGTTGACAGACAGGCGGACAGACAACAATGCATTAATTAGGTGATTCTAGGAACAACTATACCAAAATTTTTTTCGTAGCATCAATATTTCAGCTTGATATCTTTTTTCGTTTTTGAGTTATCGTGTTGACAGACAGACGGACAGACAACAATGCATCAATTAGGTGAATCTAGGAACAACTATACCAAAATTTTTTTCGTAGCATCAATATTTTTAAGCGTTACAAACTTGGGACTAAACTTAATATACTATGCATATTTCATATATACATGTTATAAAAACGTACATATATAAATCAAATATGGTGGAAGCGTTGGGAAATCAGGCCATGCTTACCATAAAAATGCATTATTATGGGAATTGAACTCACAAGATTGGGAAAAATTTGTGAAATCAGGTTAAGCCTCCGACATTACATTATCCAAAAAATGTGAGGCATAGCTTTGCATCCGTTAACGGCATTTAAGTGTTACTAAACGATGGGCTAACATAAAATAATTAGATCTTGAAAGGTTTAGTTTTGTTACATTAAAAACTCTCTTCGACATTATGAATGAACTAGTTATTAAAGTTTCGATTATGAATGAAATAGTTATTTAAGTTTCGATTTTATATGACAGAGTTATTAAAATTTCTACTTGATATATAGTTATGATGTAATAATTACATATTACAGCTGCTATTTTAGAATTTACATTCATTACATGTAACCACTGAAATCATTATTTTTAATGAATTTGCAAAATTAATTATCGAAATTTTAATTTTATTTCATTCATATTAATAAAACTACTAAAATGATTATTATACCATGCATATATGTAATATGCAAGGTATACTAAGTTTAGTCCCAAGTTTGTAACGCTTAAAAATATTGATGCTAAGCAAAAAATTTTGGTATAGGTGTTCGTCTGTCTGTCCGTCTGTCATCACGATTACTCAAAAACGTAAATAGATATCAATTTGAATTTTTATAGCGTGCTGAGGACATAAAAAGTGAGGTCGAGTTCGTAATTGAGCAACATAGTTCAATTGGGTCTTTTGTCCGTATGATCCATCTTGTAAACCGTTAGAGATAGAACTAAAGTTTAAATGTAAAAAAATGTTCCTTATAAAAAATTAAACAACTTTTGTTTGAAACATTTTTTCGTAAACGTCACTGTTTACCCGTGAGAGCACAAATTGTATAGTATTATATGGGTATATCAGTTATATGTATATGTGTGACATGTATGTATGTGTAATGTGACAGTATAATCAACACTGTCTATACATTTCAACAATTAACTCAGTCAAATGTTTATTTCAATAAAATTCAATTTCCGGAAGATACCGGATTATTGGATGTATTGGTCTATTGAAGTGCCGTATTAGTAAGATTATCCAGTATTTTCTTGCAAAACAAAATTTTTTTTTTTGTAAAAAAATTTAAAATTCGCAAATTATTTGCCATAATTTTGAATTTGGAGAATAATTAATTTTTCCGAAGTCTCCGGGCGAAATCTAAAATATTGATAATCCTAGCTTATTCACTACACAACCGTCTACATATCACACGCTCTGGTTTTCCAAATCTTGAATTTATAACACCCACTTTAATTTTGGAATGTACTCTTTTTATTAGTTACAAAACATGTGCATTTAATAACGACTAGATTACTTGTAACCTGACGGCATGTAGCCTTTAGCCTGAAGGATGTTAACATGAATCACAATGACACTTCATTTGTCAAAATACAATGAGGCATTTAGGAGATACGAAGTAACAAATGAACTATCATCAGTAAGGTTTTTACATGCAAAGAATATACCCGTAAAACACAGAACGTACACACAATTTAGGCTGAGCTAATTTTAGATGCGAAAGAATTTGCATATACAGTGATGATGAAATGTCGTATCCTTTACAGGGTGTTGGCGACCATTTGTTTCCATTAATGTTCATCCATAGCTGCATTCTTTAATTGACAGAACGTTTCGAGGCCTGTCCACTTTTTGATATATGTGATCCAGGTTATCTCCTACCTCTTGAAACCCAATCTTCCATTTTTTCAACAAGAAGACGTTTCAAAAGCGCATATTTGTGGTTACGAACAATGTGATCAAAGTATTCGACACTACGTTTTTTAATAATGTTTAATTATTGACGTTGGTATTTTACGCGTCGAAAACTTTCTCATTTTTTAAACGATCAATCCACTTTAAATTATTAATTATGCTCAACGATGGATTTTGCCGGATCTACATCGTAAAAAATGTATTCATTTATAATATTCAATGCTTGCCCATCATGTAGTTACTATCCTAATTTTATACGTAGAGTACAGATTTCGGTATACGGGAATGAGTGAATTATTTAAAATTATTAATAAGGTTCTATCAATACCTATAATCAATGTATTTGTTGAAAGAATATTTTCTTTAATGAATAATTTATAGACTGACGAGCGTAATAAATTAGGTAAGTGTTGATATGTTTAACACTGATCTTTACACAAAAATTAATTTCATTAGGAACTGGGACGACTTTTTCGATTTTATATTTAAGCTTAGCTGAATAACAGTGATTGCTAAAAGTTAGTAAAAAAAGCGTGAAGTTTGATTTTATTAAAAAACAAGAAATGTTATAAAAAATATTTAAAGATATTTAACGAGCGAATGTAAAGCTAAAAAACATGATCTATTGGTACATAATTTTATAATACTAAATTAAGTAAATTAATTCGTCAATTTGCTGATTATTTCGTTTTATTTTTGTAAATATCTTTTCTGAAATTTGAAGTTGGTAACCCTATAGGTTCATAACCTCCGGTTTAAGAGAATGTGTCGTTTAAGGCTTTAACAATGCTGGAAAATAAAATGTTGGCAAAGTGTTAAAAGGGGTTTATTTCTATTATTAATTTTAACTTTCTCATGCAAATCGAACTTTGGTAGTAAACTTCCACTATCTTAAACCAAGACTACTCTCATGTACCAAGACTAACACCAAGGGTAGCGTATTCAAAAAGGCTCAAAGAAAACACAATTGTTTTAAATTTCTTATTTCATATTAACAAAATTGAAATTTTAATAATGCAGTTTATCCTAGCATGTATATCTTGTGGACAATGAAATGCAACACTTTGCTGTGCATCAGATATATGTGGTGGTTGAAAATACACATTAATTAATTGAATGCCATCAAATATTTCTGATATACAGCTTTGTTGCAATTTTATTGTCCGCAAGTATATCTCGGTGTCAAAAGAAATGCACGGCTTTATATAGAGTAAATATACTATAATGTGCGTTTTTTGTGACACAGAGATACAAAGTACATTGCATACAAGGTCATACAAGGTTCATTGGATAGGGAATAATATCCACGTAAAATTGGCTGGAAAAAATTGTCATTTCAACCATTTCCAGCAGCGCCTATCCTAATGTCTTGACGACGGTTGGGCTGCCAACAAACTGGTGGAAACTAGTAGAAAAAAAACCATTTATTTTATCACCTACACTACACTTGCTTATCAAAAGATGGTTAGGATTTTTACATAAAAATGACGTTCAGCTTCTAGACTATATAAGAAAATGAAATTTTTAAGTAAACATTACCCCATCCTTGTTAGTAATCCAATAATATAAAACAGTTAGCTACATCTAATGTGTGAAGCGTGTAAACCTTTTCGATTTTCTGTTTTTCCTTCACTTCTGGTTTTTATTACAAATATTTAATTTAATTTTTATTTTAAACGTTCGTTTTTGTATGGAGAAAGATCGTTTATACATACATTCATACTTCAATTATATTATTATGTCAAAATTTATAAAAAGCTGTATTTTAACAAACTTTGAAAGAGAAGACAGCTTTATACATGTACCTATTCATTTTTTTAATTTATATGAATCTTTTGTTTTTTTGTATGTTCGAGCTTTTCTTCTTTGTTTCAGAAAATATTTTCGTTATAATAAAATTGTAGATAAAAATATTTTTATATTATTTGATTATGTTATGTTATTTGTTGATATAACACTCTTCTTCGAGCCAAAAAAGATTGTTTATTTGTATATGTAGGATAAGATGTAATACCTAGGGTCAAATGTATCTCCGCGTCATAAAATCTGCACTAGTTGATTATTTATATTTATTAAATCAGTAAAAATTCTAAGGTTTTGTTGATAGGATATCACATGCATATCACCAAATGGTTATGATACACTATTGTATTATCATATATTAAACAAATATATTTTAGAGAAAAAAGTATGGCACCTTTTTTACATTTGCTCAGTGCAGATTTTGTGACGCAGAGGTACCTTGAATCATATATAGTTTCTATACAAATATTGCTATTTAGTCGGATTTGAATACGGCTTTCGACATTCGATACGTTAGAGAACACGAATATAACGTCAGAATTGGTCTCCCAGTTACCTGATACTCAGGGTAAACGGTATCCTCGTCGTTTTTTGGAGTTTTCAGAAAAGTTGTTATATAATCGGTCCAAACTCGTTACTTGGGGGTTTTTGGGGTCGCTGAGCGCGAATATCGCAGAATTGATCTCCGGAGTACCTCGGGTATCTTGGGTGCCTGGATGCAGATATCTGGTGCCCGATTCTATCGCGATGTTCGTGTTCATCCACCCCCAAAACCCTCCATTAACGAATTGGGACCGATTATATAACGAATTTCCCGAAAACTCCAAGAGACGACGAGGATACCATTTACCCTGGGCACCAGGTAGGTACCTCGGAGACCAATTCTGTGTTCGATATTCGTGCTCAGCTATCCCAAAAACTCCCGAGTAACAAGTTTGGAATCATTTTCATCACTATTAACCGAATTGTGAATTTAGTATATTTACGGTTAATTTAAAATCCAATTCAAACCCGACTTACTGTTCAAATTTTTCGAACTTTGATCGTTTTTAGTGCTTTGTTTCTGCGACTAATTTACTGGACAGTATTTGTATTGAAATGAGAGTATTTTATAAGAATGTATACTCACAAAAATGTATGTGTTATACCATTCTAAGTGTTATCTATAACATTATATGCGAATCACATTTAATGTTATATTAATAACACTTAGAATGGTTTAAGTTTTGCGTTTAAATTGACTCTGAGTATAGGTAGGCTGAAGACTGATTGTCAATGCATAAATTAAAATTTTTGCATATTTCATTTACAAACATACCGTTAAATTTTGAGGAGCTAAAGTTTCAAATACTCAAACTCAAAGTGTCATTAAAAAGAAAATCTTTCGATGTTTTCGTTTTAAGTTCATTCGTTTATTTATCTAAAATTCGAATATCGATTTTGAATAAATGTCATTTTGATTCATGAATAAATAATAAATGTTATGTGAGAATATTTAATCATTTTTCAATTTTTAGAAGGTTTCTGATTTGTCATTTTCTTACAATATTTGTGTTTACAACTACATGTAAAATTAAATTGTATTCATCGTAAATTTTTCAATTTTCACAGTTACATTCATTTATTATTTACGTATTTTTTTGTTATTAGAGTATTTTTTCACACTCATTTGTTTATACGTAAAATGTAGACATATTATTTTCAAATCATTAATGCTTTATTTATCAAAATTTTAAAAGCGTAGTGTTGAAAACTTACTATTCGTTGGACTATTATTTGTGGTGACTCAAGAACAAATGTTATGCTAATTATCCAGAGACAGTTAAGTGACTGAGTGACGCTTAAACTTAACAGAAGTTGAAACCATTAAAATATACTGAAAATTGGGTTGTTAAATGGGCTATCCCATTCTTAATCAGAATTATTCATATTTGCTGCCTTTGTATTTTAAAAACGAACTAAAAGATTACTCACCTGTACATTACCCTACGACTATTATAAATGCGATTGTAACTTTGTTGCGCTATCTCGCAAAAACTACTGGGCGGATTTTTATGAATTTTTTTCACAGTATTCCAGCTTAAACAGTATTCACAGTATATCAGAATAAGATATGAGTTGTAATTTATTTTAATTTTCGCAAGCTGAAATGTCTTTTCGTTTATTTGTTTATTGGATTCTACTCTTCAAAGTTCAATCATTATAAATTTCCTAGAGTTTTAAGTTGTTTTCACTTTTAGAGATGTAAAAAGAAAAAAGGTTGTAGTAATAATTAATTATGGAACTATAACACCTCTAATGATTTGCATAACCACAGTAAAATAAACTATTTTTATTTTATCATCATATATGGACATAAAAACAAATAATGTTATACAACTACATCTTCTTACCCATTCAAGAGCAACAACAAAAACTGCTTGACTTGTTGGTCACGTTATTCTTGTAAAGTGTCATTTTTTCTTTTGCTATTCCACTTTTAAAAATTAAAATTGTAAAATAATTTTTTTAAGAGCTCTTGTTGTTATTTTTTAATGTTACTTTTGTGAAATGCATATTAGTGGATGCCTTCATGTCAACTTCAATTAAGTAATAGAAACAGTGCTGTAAACGAGGGTATACGGCTTATAACCTGTGGTTTTAAGCCGATATTGTAAATATTGCCAAAATATCTGCTTAGAAAAATTGGAAATTTATCATCAGTACGAATGATCTGAAAGAACCTTAATGATTTAAGGCTTTTGGGAATAAATTACGAAAAGCAACGGTTGAGCTAAACGTATGTCATTACCTCGCTTCGAGAAAAAAAAGCCCCTGGCTTTATTAAAAATACAATAACGATGTAATATGCCATGCTTGGAGTATTGTATACCAAATTTTCAATTTTTCTAATCGGCCGTTTTGGAATTATCCTTTTTTTACCCGACTGTCAAGGAGTAGCTATGCTTTTCGCGCGTATCTTATATGCATGTATGTATGTATATTAGTTTGTAAATTTCTTTATTACCTCATATCTTCTAAAAGGTTCAATGCATTTCAACATTTAAGGTAGTTCCTCCGCGACAGTCCAGTCAAAAAGTTTTGGACTAATACTATCATTCAGTGCATTAACTGTGCTATGACTATTATACATATACCATATATTATTTTCACAAGACTGTAGTTACACACTAATTTATCTCCTATACGTGTACAGACACACACTATGATATATACGTTTACCATTAGTTTCTATATCCTCTCCACACAAAAACATCGCTAAAACGAGTTATTTATTTAAGTTTTTTATCGAAACTATATGGTAAATAATTTTTATTTTTTTTTATATATTTTCTAAATATAGTATTCTACATTATATTAGTTTTTCATAGAGATGGTGAACGTCATTCATTGATAAATAAATATAATATTTGTAAATTTGTGTATTTTTATACGCTTCTCCCATGTACACGTACAAATTGCGTCACTTTTAATTGCTAATATCTCATGTATGGCATGGTAAATCATCTTCTAATTTTAACAGCATATGTATTATGAATTAAATATTTTATATTCTGAGTTTTGAGAAATTCTTGAAATATCACTTTCGTGTAGGTACTACCTTAAGATATCATTATACTTGTCTCAAAAACCCCAATGTTCTTAGATAGGTTTTTGAAAAAACAAAACAAAATGGCGGATTTTTGGAGCGAAATAGCAATACAATTATAAAAAAAATTAACAAAACCTATCGGGTAGGGTATCAAAATAAAGGAAATTAAAAAAGGATTAGAAATATATATATATAAAAGTTGTATGTTTAAATTTAATTAGGAAGAATATATTGGTTTAAAAGTTTTAATATAGTTTAATGAGGTGTTTTTTTTAGTGCTGGTACACTAAAATAAATAATTAAAAAAATAAAAAATTCGACTGCGTTAAATAACATTTGAAAAGGAAGAAACAATTTCAGTAGTTTATTTACATTGCAAATTTAATAGTCGCGATCCATTAAAAACTAGACCGATTTAAATCTTCCTAACAATGGGTCCGGACTGTTAAAGTCGCTATGTAAAACAACTGAACTTGTTTCTTCCTTTTCAAATTTTGTTTAACGCAGTGTGTTTTGTTTTAATTAGCTATTTTTTCTAAAATTTTAACACCATATGTATCTAAAAAAGGACGCTTTCCCTGCTAAAAGTGCATTCAGAAATTGTCATTATTTTAACGTTATCTATACCTTTTGATCAAGTCCTGCTGTCACATCATGGACTATCCTGTAAATTATAATTTGTTTTTTTTTTGCGTCGAACTCATTCAAAACCTACAAGTATTTTATTTTTTCTAGATTTTTAATAACATTCACAAAAATAATATACTTTGATCATTCACCTTTAAATATATGATCACTATCATTACCTGTAAGGCTATATACCATTGGAATTAGTTTAGAAAGCTTGTATGAAATAATATATTCTACTACTGTATAAAGAGTGTTCCAATAAACTCTTTTCATGAAATTTTCAAAGACTGTTGCGCATAAAATTTGCGATATTTAAGTGATACAGCGTTGAATTTCGTCTTTTAAGACTTCAATCGTTGTGGGTTTGTTCACATAAACTTGTGACTTTAAAAAATCAAAAGGCATTAAATCGCATGATTTGAGCGACCAATATTGATCTCCATAACCAGAAAAACACGACCAGGAAGTGACCCGTGCAGTAATTCAACAGTTTCTCTGGCTGTATGATTTGTTGCATTATCCTGTTGAGATCCATATTTTGCAATTTTGGTACAAGAAATTTAGTTAACATTTCACGATAACGAACACCATTAACGGTTAATGCTTGATCAATTGCATTTTCGTAGAAAGATGGACCGATGATGCCTCCACCCAAAAATGCACACCAAACAGTGACTTTTTTTTAGTATGCATTTGTTTCTCAACAATCCTTTTCGGAACCCCAAATGCGTCGTCACTAAAGATGATTTTCGTTGAAAAATCATCATCCAATTCGTCGTTGTTCCAAAATCCAGTTAACAAACACTCTTCGCTGTCCATGAAGTTTCAAGTTTTGTTAAGATTCGAAGATGGTTGTGGAAACTCAATTTCCTGAGCTCTAATTGATGTGTTTGGTCTTTCCTCAACATTTGCATCCACGCACTGCTGCGATATTTTCAGCCGAGCGTCTAAGACGAACGCGTGTTTCTGTTTCCACGTCATTTATACACCCAGTTTGCTCAAAATTTTTCATTATTCTTCCACATTGGCTTCATTTGGAGCATTTCGATGACCCATAATTGTACGTATTTTGCGAACTGTTGCTGCAAAATTTTAATAATAAATTTTCACAATGAGAATTCATTTTTGTGTTTGTAGCGCTGTATTTTACTTAGCCTTCAGCTGTCTACTAACGAACGGCCATTTCTTTTTTAATGTCAAATTATCACACTACAAATGGCATGCAATTCAAAATCGGCGCTCTTATTGGAACACCCTTTAGATATTTTACTAACAGCAGTATCTATCTCTACGTGAGTTGTTAATGGTTAAACACCTTCGATAGGTACAGTATAGTTATGTTATGTATTAGAATTAGAACTACAGTAAATACTATAGATTAATTAATGCTGTAATTAGTTAATCATAGACGGTTAAATTAAATGTGAAACGGAAATAACATGTTAAATTGTTTTACATACATGAGAATATTATATATTTATCGATTTATTTTGCATTGTTTCATTTATGGTTTCATTGCAATTATCGTCTAATATTCATAAAAACTCTTACTGAAACACGAAACTTACACTGAAATTATTCAATGTAAATGCATGGAAAATTTGATCGGATATTTTTGTTGAAAGTTATCACGCGATAAAAACTTGATACAAAAGCTATAAGCTCGTCTTTCTAATGACAGAAATTCAGTAATAAATTTTCGGTGAACGAAATAGATTACAAGCCCATACTAAAATTTTTCGGGTAAAATGACCCGCCAGGAATCATGTCAAAGAAGATGCTCCTATGTATGTAAGAGTAAGTTTAAGCACCATGGGGTCAGTTTTGCACGGTACAGGTGAAAATATGGATGCATAAGTACTCGAAGCGAATTACAGGAATTCCGTACAGAAATAAACACATAGGGCTTCGGAAATTGACGGGAGATCAAAAGTTTTTTAACTTTCGGTACCGAGGTTAACGGATTTATTTCTGTACGAAATTTATGTAATTCGCTTCGAATACTTATGCAGCGTTAATATCCAGTAGCGCCGTACATATTTGCTGATACAGGGGTGAGATACCAAGGGGAGTGACATCCATATTTTCACCTGTACTCACCTATACCGCACAAAACTGACGCCATGGTGCTTAAACTTACTTTAAATATAGGAGCATCTTTTTCAACATGATTCCTGGGGAATTCTTTCACCCAAACAATTTCAGCATGAGCTTATGGTCTAAAATGAGTGGGTTGAAACTATTGAAAAGTTCAATATTTACACCAACAAAACTTCATTTATCAAAATATTAACATTGTAAATTTGTAATCCGTCCGGCGGTGACAAATTTCATGCTAATTTTCCAGAGACAATAAACACTTTAAAACTTAAATAAAGTACTAATCAATGGAAAATATGTATTGCATTTATATTTAATATATACATTTAAAAAACGGACTAACGGATTTTTATACCATGTATGCCAAGTAAGTAACGCTTAAAAATATTAATGCTAACATTGAAATTTTTGGTATAGTTGTTCATAAAATTACCTAATTAGTCCATTTCCGGTTGTCCGTTCGTCTGTCGGTGAACACGATAAGTCGGAAACGAAACGCGAAATCAATTGAAATATTTAAAGCGTGCTTAGGGCGTAAAAACTGATGTCGAGTTCGTAAATGAGCAAAATAGGTCAATTGGGTCTTGACTCCGTAGGACCCATCTTATAAACCGTTAGAGACAGAACAAAACTGTAAATGTAAAAAAATTTCCTTATCTAGAAAAATGAACAACTTTTGTTTCAAACAAATGTTAGTTAGGTTAGTAGCATTATATAGTATGTATACAGGTATTGTATTTATTTTAAAATACGTTGCATCTATTACGTATGTGTTTATTTATAGCATATACAATAGTATATCCACTGAGAAAATAAGAAGAAAGACACTCTTCTTACTTTGTGTGTAAGAGTGGCTACCTTTCTTTACTTACGTGACGTAAAGCAACAAACGTTTGCTTAATCATCGCTGTCTATACATGGCATTTCAACAATTAACTCAGTGAAAATTTTTTTCATAAAGAAAAAAATTTATCTTATCGAAGTTTTCATTTTGAAATACTTAATAAATATCAAACACTGTACAAAAACGAAGAAAATTCGAGCTAGCAAGAATTTTAAGTTACTGAGTTTCGAGTAATTGAGGTTCTACTGTCATTTTATTCAATATATTGGAATTATAGATTCAGATTCTAGAACATAAAGCTCTCAATTTGTTTCTTACTTTAATATGTTTACTTTACAAGAATAATAAACCAAAATAATATATTCATCGAAATTACTATTAGTTTAATGGTTCTTTGAATTGATAATAGCTTATCAAATTGCTGAAATTACATATTTCTATTGTTAATAATAATATTATTTTTAAATTAAATTTATAATGATTTTATTACTTAAAATGCTTTAAAATTAATTTTTGAACATTTTTTTGTTTACAGCTATTTTTCCTACGATGCAAGAACGAAAGTGATTTTAAATAAGACATCAAGATGCTGATAAAAGAGTATCGCATTCCGCTACCCCTCACTGTTGAGGAGTATCGAATAGCTCAACTCTATATGATAGCAGTAAGTTACTTTTGTAATTATATTATTAATTAAATATAAAATCGTTTCGTGGAATTGTATAAATTATGCAATGTGTCTAATTACACGCCTTCACACGTCATATTTTTTGTAATGGCTGTCTCAAAATTTACGCAAGAAATGATTTTGATAAAAAAAAAACAGATTTTTAATTAAAAGTTGTAAATTTTTTATTGACCCATAAAGTATGCAAAATAGGATTATACGGCGTGGACCATTTTAATGCATTATGGCTCGTTTACTTTTTTTTTATGAGGCTCAACTTTCTAATTTAAAGTGTTATGGTATCTCATACCTTTTAGGATCTAAATTGACTATTAAAGCAACCCGGAGAACTAGATCCACTCTGATGTCAGAACGCAATATCCCCCATCAAACTCTGCAACATTTTTACAAGTTATTTTTTGATTGTTTAGCTACAAAACAAGCTATTAGCCATAATAAACCCCATATTGGGTAAAACTCTACATTTTCACTGGTACATACGAACTTTTAAATCCATATTTTCCATGGCCGTTTTAAAAAAATGTGGCTGAACTTCCTTACACACCATTCAATTTCCTCTCTCAGGACATAGATGATAGTGTCACCAAGGGGTGCAGATACGGGCAGCTGCCCTACTCTAGAGACTCCCAAAAATGATTCAAAATCTACGAATTTCATTTTAAAATGTAATATTCTACAAAAATCCATTAAGCAAAATATACCATCTCTAAATCTATCCAATCAAGTCACATGAGTAAGAAAAGCGCAAATTTTCTGTTTGCTCTTTTTAGCAATTTTAGCAAAATATCCATTTTTAAAGTATCTTTCCTATAATTCTTATTCTGTGCCAGGTTGCCCCCCCCCCTCTGGCCTATTGGCTGACGACGCCTCTGGCGTCTTTGTTGACATAATGCCTAATGCTGAATTCACATACACATCGATGGGCGTCGAGCGATTCACAATTAGCATTTGAATTGTGTGACGATGTGTTCAAGTTTGATTTATTTTTTTTAAACCCTACATGCTTTTATTTTGATTTTCAGCCATAATTAAGATAACAAAATTTCTGTATATTTACCCTATTAAGTATATTCGATCTTAAAAGAAATTAATAATTATACACAGTTATGTTCATACCCAAGTGTGTGAGAGATGTTTAAATAATTATCTCTTTTAGTTGTATTTACTTGTAAAAATTGAATTGTGAACAACTGCGCCATTTACCAAACATTGATTTTTGTATTTTTAAAAGTTTTATAATTATTTTATTAGAAAAAAAGTCGAGAGGAAAGCAGTGGTGCAGGCAGTGGAGTAGAAATATTAATAAATGAGCCGTATACTAATGGTCCTGGTGGTCAAGGACAATACACGAAAAAAATATTTCATGTTGGCAGTCATTTACCAAGTAAATAAATTTTTCACACTGAATTTTTTTTTTATTGTTTTAATAAATATTTATTTTTGTAATAGGTTGGGTAAAAGGACTGTTGCCAAAATCAGCTTTAACTACTGAAGAAGAAGCATGGAATGCGTATCCTTACACTAAAACGCGATACACTTGCCCATTTGTAGAAAAATTTTCAATCGAAATCGAAACATATTATTTTTCTGATAATGGGCACCAGGATAATGTTTTTAAATTAACCGGTAGTGATTTACGAAATCGACTTGTTGGTAAGTGGATTTTTTTATCAGATTTAATAAACATAAGATGTACAGGGCCTACATTCAAAATATTTTCATGATTCCGTAGCCAATGCACAGGAACGATTAAAGAAGTTAAATTTTACAGATAAAAAGTTTAATTTTGAAAATATATACGATAAATAAACATTTGAATTATATCATAATTCTAAAATTAATTTTCTGTGCAGATCTCATAGATGTGGCCAAAGATCAATTATATGGAGGTGATTATGTACGGGAAGAAGATCCATTGATTTATACATCCGAAAAAACCGGACGAGGTCCTTTGTCTGAAAATTGGTTAGAGGAATATTGGCGAGCTTGCGAAGGTAGAACTCAACCAACACCTGATGGAAAAGCAATAATGTGTGCATATAAATTATGCCGAGTTGAGTTTAGGTATTGGGGGATGCAAACGAAATTAGAAAAATTTATTCATGATGTTGGTAAGTTTATTTGTTTCTTTATCTTCTAGAATATTATAAAACTGTTCAATGTCTGTCTGTCTGTTTGTTCGGGCATTACCCACAAAGAACTGGACCGACTTTGATGTTTAGCATTTACTAATAGATTATGCATGATGGACCTCGAAATCTTTAGTACATGAATGTACAATTGCTAAGCGTTTTTATTAATTGTTTTTAATTATTATTATTGAACTTGCTAAAAAATAATTTTACTTTACAGCATTACGTAAAACTATGCTACGAGCTCATAGGCAAGCATGGGCATGGCAAGATGAATGGCATGGCTTAACTATGGAAGATATCAGAGAAATAGAAAGGCAAACACAAGCGGCACTTAGGAAAAAAATGGGAGCAGATGAAGGAAGTGAAGGTGAAGAAGGTATTGATAATTAAAAATGATTACAACTTGTAAAACAATTTTGAATCTGATATTAAAAACTTAGTATCAATTTCAGATGCGTCAGATTCTCCAGAACATGAGGCATCGAATAATTCCCAGGATAACGCAGCAGCCGTAAAAACATTTCAAGTTGCTCTTGGTAGTATTGAGGTAAATGAAGATCTTCCTAGTCCACCGGTCTTCAAAAAAATTTTATCGTCTTCTGCATCGAATTCAGAAATGAATGATGATTCCCATCAAAATTATTCCAATAATGAACTGACTCTTACTTTTAATAATTCAAATGAGAAACAACGATGGCAAGGTCCCAAAAATATTCAACCATCACAAGGATTACATTCACCCGGATCCACCTCTATTAAAAGTTTCGATATACAAGTAGCAAACTGGCGGATGGAAGGTTTAGAACGGGATTCGGATACAAATTCAGAAGATGAATTTTTCGATGCTTGCGGTAATTACAAATAATTTGTTTTAAAATTTTAGCTGTATGTTTTTATAAAAAATTTCCATTTTCAGAACAATTGAGTGAATCAGCTTCATTAGCAAAATGGAGCTCTTTACAATTGTTAAATGAAGAAGATGATTCAACATCGCCTACTAGTGGCAGAGATAGAAACGGTAACTACTTTTTCATTGATCAGAGAAAATTCCCTTATAGTTAGAAGTTACAAAAATTTATCGAAATCTTTTTAAATGTAAGCTAAAAAGTCGTACCATCTTTAATTTGTATATTTTTTTCTTAACCCATCAGAACTCGTGTCAACCGTTCGGTAATCTTTAGTTGCGTAATGGGAGATTTGCTTACGCGTTCTTCGCATGCATCAAATATTTATCCCTTTAAATATTCTTTAATAATTAAAAACTGTTTGATTACGTGATTAACAGAGTATGACTTATATTAACAAAGTTAATATTTTTTGCTTACACCTTCACTCTCGTGACGAGATAAATTCTCACAGTTTCTGAAGGACGTGAGCAAAATGAGCGATGAGCCTCATAGAATTCGAGATATTTAGCAAAAATTTATTTTAACACCTTTCTTAAAACCACCTTCTTTTTTTTTTTTAGATGATAGCATATTTAATCCCTCATATTTACAACGTGTTGCGAGTGAGCGTGGTAATAAAACTACGATTGGACAAAGAAGTATAGAAAAATCATGTCCAGGTTCACCAAACATTAGTTCTGCCTGTAGTACAACAATTTTGGTATTAGTTTTACATGCTGGAAGTGTTTTGGGTAAATATTTTTTTATTAGATATAAATTATTACACAAAAATAATTTGAATGAATATTGCTTTTTAGATTCGAATGTGGATATGGCAGCTAAAAAATCAGATGTAACAACATTCCGTGGAGCATTTGAATCTGTAATGCGTCAACATTATCCGTCTTTAGTTGGACATATTACAATTAAATTAGTTACTTGTCCATCAATTTGTACCGAAAGTTTAGGAGTTTTATCTAGGTATGCTTAATATATTGTAGTTTACTTATTTTTAACAAACAAGAGACTCAAGAACTTTTTACTGTCCCGTGCTCAATTAAATTTTATACCAAACAACGAATAGTGTTGTCAGATGGTGCTTGTTGGTCACGATATTTTCGCCAATATGCACTTTGACTTAAATTTCGATGTGAAGTAATTCATGGTTAAAATTGTACTGAATTGAAGTTTCAAAAACATGCATTTTTTGTTGCAGTTTAAGTCCATATAGTTTTGATGTATCACCTTCAGCAACGGACATTCCTCATATAACACACGACTCAATACCAATTGGTGCTATACCATTACTTTCTTGTACAAGTCCAGAATATCAAGAAGTTGTTTCACGTACAATTATAAGTGCAAATAACATTTATCAAGGTAATATTTTAATAATTATTAAAATACAATACAGTTGTTTAAACTAGAACCTCACACAAAAATATGTCCCATAAAAAATTGTATCGGGTATAAGATCGGGTGTATACTATTCGTACAAATTTCTATAGCTTAGTTTCCTTTCCAAAGAATTTAGTAGCTTCTCTTTTAAATTGATTTTTTATAAACATAAAATAATACATTCAATTGGTCTTTGAATGGACAATTCTATTTTATTAAGAAAAATTTCATCGAATTCCGTCAAATCGATTTTAATTTAAATCTGTTCAAGCATGCATTTTTGCAGGGTTGTTTATAATTATATTCACGTTACATATTTTATATACTTTGTAGAATTTCTCAAAAGTGAAGAAGGAAATGGTTTTTGTGGTCAAGTATGTTTAGTTGGAGATTCGATGGGTTCAATTTTAGGTTATGATGCATTATGCCGTTCAAATAAATCAAACCATAATCAAGATAATGACACTGTCATTGAGGCTGATATTACTGTACAAGCAGGTAAAACATAATTTTTATTTTATATTTTATACGCAGAACTAATTTGGAAATAATTTTAGAAGATGGCAGTTCATTAATACCAATACCATCTTTACGAAGATCTTCATCGAGCGATTCAAATGCAAATGCCAAATTTGAATTTGAAATATCAGATTTATTTATGTTTGGAAGTCCATTAGCATTAGTTTTAGCCTTTAGAAAAATAGCATCACATGACAGAAGTAGTAAGTGGTTTTGAAATATTTTTATTTTAAACATAAGAATGTTCAGTAACCAAGGACAAGACAGAGTCCACATCGAAGTACAGGCATCTGATTATCGTAAACAGTTATAGATCTGTCTGATCTGAAAAAATCCTTTCAGTTAATAAAAAATTATTAGGAAAAAGCTCTTGGTATTTTTATGAGCAACATTTGCGATATCTGTAGCTCATTAGTAACTCATATTCACACACACCCTATAAATCGAAAGTATCAAGTAAAAATCAAATCATTTTTTATTTAGGCGTTTCATTATACTGTGGAACCTCGATAACTTGAACCTCGTTAAGTCGTAACTCATAACGCGATATATCGTTTTATTTAGACCTTGTTACTCGGACAAAATGTTATTTCCCTGCGAGGTATTGATACTACATATTTATATTCTGTAACTCGAATTTCATAAATCAGATTCTGTATTTCGTAGCTAGTAAAATAAGATGACGTCGTAGTTAGTAAAATATAATCGCGCCTTTCTAAATCGAAGTTTTAGCAGTTAAATCCTCTGTATTTCGAACTACTTGTTAAGTCGAAAACTCGTGTATTTTATTATATATATGTTATTAATATTTCAACTAGATTCAATTATCTAGTAATTATTGCAGTAGCTATCGGAATTATAGCTTTCAATTTAGCTTTTAACCAGTAAATTTATCTAAATTTTAGACTCAATTATGCGACCAAACGTGCAACAAGTATACAACCTATTTCATCCAACGGATCCAGTTGCAACACGTATAGAACCATTACTGTCAGCACGTTTTTCTATGCTTCCACCAGTAAACGTTGCTCGATATGCCAAATATCCTTTAGGAAATGGACAACCTTATCACTTATGTAAGATCTATTTTAATATTATTATTGTTTACTTATTTAAATCTTAAATGTGCGTTAAACTAATTCATATTTTACAGTGGAATTTTTACAAAGTAATCCTCAAATGTTCTCTGATGGTTTAAATTGTTCATCACGACGCCTTTCAGAAGTATCTATACAAAGTACTTTATCTGGATTAATGGATAATGTCCCGTTACAAGCAATTAATTCATGTAATATTCGACTCATTACTTTCCATGACATGTCCATTCAATATTCTTAATGTTTCGTTTCGTTTGCAGTGCAACAAAAATGGTGGGGATCAAAACGAGTTGATTATGCGTTATATTGCCCCGAAGGATTATCAAACTTCCCTACGAATGCATTACCACATTTATTACATGCAAGCTATTGGGAAAGTAGTGATGTAATCGCTTTTATATTACGTCAAGCTGGTCGATTAGAAGGTGCACCTTTAGCTGGTCTTGATGATCGGGATGCTTGTTTCCGTCCTGCCCAACCACGAGAAAAATGGATTAAGAAACGTACTAGTGTTAAATTAAAGGTATTCTTTTATCTTTTATTTGATTATGCATGAATTACTGCATGTTTTCTTTTTTGTTTTACTTAAATTCGTATGAATAGCCACCAATTACCAGTACCAAAACCATACAATGGCTTAAAATGCATGCAATTGTTGATGGAAAGGTGAGTTTTCTATCATTTTTTGTTGTACTTCATATGCATTGCATCCATCATCCATCAATAGAGCCTTACGTTTTTTCCCCCAAAATGTGTTTAAAAATACGTCCATACAGCCTTTACATTTATCAAAAACATTAATTAATTCATTTATTTTTTAATTTAAATTAAATTTTCTACCTGAAATGATCAAATAACATTCTCTAGACTTTCTGTAATTCGACCTTATATAAAATCAGCCTACCCAGAAATTCGACCTTACGAAAAGTATACTCCCGAGGTGAAAAACCTGTATTTCATAAAATAATATTGTCAGATTTGAATTCATTTTAATAATTGTAGTTTTTTTCATGTTTTAAACTGATTTCTAGATAAGTTTTGATTAAAGAGTTTGATACTCAAGTATCACTTTTACTCGGAGATTTGATATCATAAATTTCAGATAAACTGCCAATCCTTGAGCCTACGAAGAGCATATATTCATTTTTTGAAGATCATTGTGTGTTTCTGCATACAATATTTTTTCTGCCATTTTTCGTAACCCTGTGCATTTCGAATAGTCAATACCATAGATAATATTCGTGATATAGTCATCCAAACGTTGCTAGCTAATTTGTCCTAATTTTTTTAAAGAAAGAACTCATAATAAAGCATTACTTATTTCGATTTTTTCATCATAATAAAATGAATTATTTTCTCTTTTTTTAATACAGAATGTGGCTGCAAATCATCGTGCAAATGACGTAATAGTTTTGGAAGGTTCAGCACAAGTATTAATCGCTCGATTTATGTATGGTCCATTGGATATGATAACCTTAGCAGGTGAAAAAGTTGACATACACATAATGCGTGAAGCTCCTGCAGGTGAATGGATATTCTTATCTACGGAAGTAACTGATAAAACTGGACGTATTACGTATACGATACCGCCAGAAAAATCATTGGGCTATGGTTTATATCCAATAAAAATGGTTGTGAGGTAAGATTTAATAATTAATTATATCGTTTGTACTTCAATGAACTTGGAAAAGTGGGAATTTCATTTATCGCTTAATTTAAAAATAAACAGGTTTTTGTGAACGGAAGGAGATGCGAAATATTTGTAATTGTTGAATAATCGCCAGAATAATAACGCAGGACAACATGGATGTTTACAAAAATTATCGAATATAATTTAATTTTTTTTTTAATATAAAAATATTTGTAAAACAAAAGTTTACTTCACAAAAATAAACTGAGCAAGTCTGGCGAGAAAAAAAATTCCTGTCTCACATAACACATTTCTACAATTTTTATATTTACGTAAATCTTTTTTTTCGCAGAGGTGATCATACGTGTGTTGATTTTTATATGGCTGTTATCCCTCCAAAAACAGAATGTATTGTATTCAGTATTGATGGTTCGTTTACCGCAAGTATGTCTGTTACTGGACGAGATCCGAAAGTACGTGCAGGTGCTGTTGATGTTGTAAGGTAATTATAAATTCTTTTATTCGAAGTCATTTTTTTTTTTTTTCCAAAAATTTCCGTAGTTTTAATGCGTAATTTGATGTATTAATAGATATTGGCAAGAATTGGGATACTTTATTGTATATACAACTGGTCGACCAGATATGCAACATGGCCGAGTAGTGTCATGGCTTTCACAGCATAATTTTCCACATGGATTAGTGTCATTTGCTGATGGATTGTCTACTGATCCGTTGGGTCATAAAGCTGCTTATTTAAATAACTTAGTACAAGTAAGTTTCATAAAATAAAAATCCTTCTTTGTCCGGGGAAACTAGACATCAACATCCCCATAGATAAAATACTCTAAAAAATGTCTTAATTTCCCGGACTGTTTAAAAATGATTAATTTTTCTCAATTTTGCCAATTTTTGTAAAATTATAGAATCATAAGGTGGTAATACACGCAGCTTATGGAAGCAGTAAAGATATTAGTGTTTATAATAGCATAGGACTGACTCAAAAACAAATTTATATCGTTGGTAAAGCATCGAAAAAGCAACAAAATCAAGCAATAGTGCTGGTTGAAGGATATGCAGCTCATTTAGCTATATTAATGAGTCACGGTGGTTCTCGTCCAGCTCAAGGAAATGCTCGTATGGTAATCCCACGTGGTTATTTTGGTCTTCCTGGACAGAATGCATCATTTCGCAGACGAAGGTGTGTACTTTAATATTATTTCTTGAAAAATAATATGATCTTGAGAAAAACTAGTATTTTTTACTTGATGTATTTATGTCGAATGATTTTTTTTAAATAACAATTTGCCTAATATTATTTTTGATCGACATACCAGCAATGATAAAGGCCTTTCCTCGCCATTGCATACACCAGGTGGATTTCTGAAGCGTAAAATATATATAAGTCACGTCTAGATCGTCGTAGTTTTGATGGTAACTATATTCATCTTTCAAATATAAACACAAAGTATTTTTGCCAGTTGATTATTTTGAATCAATGTTATTTTTGATTCTGTTTTATTAAATTTTTTTTTTTTTAGATTTTTCATCTTTTTTTGTTTTAATTTTTTCAATACAGTTTAAAATATCCAACAGAAACACGTATCACATATATTTGCTTTAAACTGTTTCCCATGGAAATATTTTTTGATTCACGTATCACACATCTGAAATTTTTCAAAATATTCGATAATAAAGAATTAAAACTTTTTTTCACGAAAAATTTTTTCGTTAATATAAATTCGGTGATCACCCTAAGCAAGCCGCCTGAATGTAAAAATTGGACTAAAAATAAAAGCGAATCAATTAAAAGAACAATTTTTATTAGGAAGTTATGTAAAAATTCTACCTTTGGTGATAACTCGGAGTATTTATATGCCACAAGAGCTTCGGTTATTCACTTTGTTAGAAGTCAATCTACATATTTCTGGGTAGGGACGACAACTTGACTTTCGTGAAATATCTCCCACTGGCAGTTACAAGGCCGCTTCGCTAAAAAAATTCAACTTTAATATCAAAAACTACTGCGTTATAGCCTTCATTTCCTTTGCCTTCCAAAGTGAAGTTTCAATTGACCCTGAAAACTTAGATAGAATTCGATGGTATAAGATTTGTGCCTTTGAAACGAACATTTTTCCTATTAAATTAATTTATCGAATTTCAAGCATATGTACTTTCCAAATGTCGAACAATATTTTCGGAGCACGCTAATATTTAGATAAAATAATATTTATACCCAGCATTCCGTTTTGGTTAGACTTTCAATCTAGCAGTAGATCGGGAATATTATACCTGAGTCCAAATTCGATATGTTCAACAATCCTTCAGTCAAGTATTCGATTTTTTTTTCGGCTTGAAATATCTCTTCCCTAATGATATTTGAACGTATAAGCTTCAATTTGTAGCCAACATCATTTTACTATTTATTATTTTCTCTCGTCATGATTATTATCGATTATTTTGAAAAAATTCTTAAATTTCATTAATTCATTTTCACCATTGCACACACATAATACTTGAAACACACAGAATATTAAAAGAGTTTGAGAAGAGGATTTGTACGTTTTAGGTTTCGACTGAAAGAAGATTTTTTTTGACATCAGCTAAAATACACGGATAGTTGTACTTATTTCTCTTATTATATTTATTGATTAAAATTTATATAAGAGTTTACAAATCTATTTCTAAGATTTTCTATTTTCAATACAAAATTGAAAGGTAATTATAAGTAAAAATCAAAACTATATTATAAATATTTGTACTAACATATTATTTGGGCTTTGCATAAATTTGATTAGTCTGCTAATGGAAACCAGTTTTTATGTCCGCATTGTTTTTGAGTAATTAAAATATACGTTTTGTGATATTATGGGTAATGTCCGATCTCTGTTTTGTTTTTTGACTTTCTTTTTGATATTTTTCGTGTTTGATTATCTATTAAAATTCAATTTCCAATAATATTTCAAAAATACGTTCTCAATCCGATTAAAATATCTCATAAGAATATTAAGCTTCAGTATTTCAGCAGAAAATGAATGCTAAATGTCTTACAATTTATGAATAATTTGATTGCATGAATTTTGTTCAATGCACAAGTTTCTGCGCACAGGTCACGTATTTATAAATTATTAAATGTATATTATTCATATATAAGCATATGTATAAATGCTTCAAGATTTGCTTCATGCACCTTTGTTATTTTAAAAGTTCTATTTTTATAAAAATTTTATAAAAGCGTGCGCATACCGCCTTACTAAAATATAATGTGAAGTTTTATAATTTTGTGTAGCTCAACCAAAGCTGAAATTTTTTACTATTAACAGCTTTGTTGGAATTCCCAATTTTTATATTTTGCAGAGGCAATTCTCTATAATGAAAATCCGAATAAAACATGAGTTTAAAATTTTTCCAAACAGCGTTTAGGTTTAAAAATAATATATGCCAATAACAAAAAACTATTGCAAATTGCTCGACAATTCAACTGAATTTAATTGTTTTCCCTCTAGTCTAAGTCTAAGAGCTCTTACTTATTTTGGGAAAGGATCTATTTCAGATGCGATGCGGGGACCGGAATATTAGTAAAAATATGTGTAACAAAAAATTTGCTTTCAACTCAGGGCATTTACCTTGGATTTACAAACTGAAGGTTTAGAAAACATTTTCCGTGCATAAAAGTAAATAAAAATGTGTCCATAAAGTAAATCAACGAAATTATTGTAGACTAACTCGACCCGTGCGCAATTTCGTTCCCGTAGGTACCGTAACCCGTGGCTATCCGGTATCGGTGGCTAAAAACAACAAGCAACGAAATTCATAGAAAAGTAGTGGTGAAAAAAATTAAAAATTCTTAAATTAACATAAGGAGAACATGTATTAAAAATAGTAATTAAATTGTCTAGAGTATTAGGAGAGCATCTGTAAAAACTAACATGTTTGGCTAGTAATGTTTTGAGTATTATATGTTTAGAGAATTAAAAGAGCATCTGTAAAAACTAACATGTTTGCCTAATAAACTAATTATTTAAATTTAATATAATAAGCTTGAAAATCAGGGGTGAATCATGGGATTTGATAAAGGAATAAGAAAAGCAAGGGAAGGTCAGAAAAAAAACTTGCTAGAGTAATAATATATACGATATTATGTTTTTATCTTTTTGTTAGAGAGGACCTGTATAGCCCCACTATCTACATATGAAGAAATCCTTATTGACTTTGAGTAGCATCGTTAGAGGAATTATTTTATGAAGTTTTATGAATGAGAAAATAATTTAAGCAAAAGTATTGACAGCTCTTAGATCATTTATAATTGAATTCTTCAGATTGAGAGGGTATTCATTATGAAATGAACAAGTTGCAAAACCATTTTGTATTCATCAAAATTATCACGAATATTATAGTTTAAATGGTCGCCAATAATGAAAAAAATAGATTTAATCGTTGTATCTTTTAGAATTTTTAGAACATCGGTTGAATGTATTTTGTGTTTTCAAACTAATACTCTTAGATTTAGTGCTTTTAGGAAAAAACCTCTAAAAATACTAATGAGGCCGATTTTGTATCATAGGCATTTCATAAATAAAATTGGAAAATGTTCTATAAGAACTCATTCTGATTATCAAAAACATATCGATATGTGATTTTCGTTACTTATCCAAATAAACCTGTTGAAATTGAGTAAAAATTGTTTAGTTTTCCAGACATTTACTATATATAAACTGATTTGCACAAAAAGCGAAAATAGAAATGGAAAACTGAATAGTTTATCTTTCTACTTAATTTCAACTCGTCGAGTTGGTTATGTAACGAAAATCACTGATCGGTATATATATTTCCTAATATTTTATATAAAATGCTGAATTGCGACGCATATACCATTATTTAATTATTACAAAAAACGTTCAGAAAGTCAGTCATAAAATGTTGTTCTGTTAATCAAAGATAAAGATAACTGTAAACCTATGGTTTAAAATTTTATAAAATGTTATTTTAAAGAAAATTTCGTAATAAACAATTTTGTTAATGACTACGATGATTTGCGTAACTCATGATATTAATAAATTCGTAGCAATGAGAACATTTCCTTGGCGCTGTTTACAAAGGCCAAATAAAGATATATACAAAATCGTTACAACTGGTATTTTTTAAAGATTGCATTTGTTCTGCACCTAAAAGCACTAGATTACTTTAGGTGTTAAACTATTTGTATAGACATGAGTTGTAGACTTAAAATGTATTTCTTATTTAGATCCAAATTAATTCATGTTAAGCTAGATTTTAAAATCCACTCAAATATTAGTTATTTTAAATTTGTGGATTATTAAGACATATGCATACGATTCATAATAAAACAGTTCAGTAGGTCAGTTCCAAGTTCCAAAGTCATATAGTTAGTTCAATTAAAAGTTTACTTTCGCTGAAATAACAGTAAAATTTGGCATAATTATGTTCATTAATCTAGTTAAAGGATTCTGCGCGATCCCAATAAAAAATGATTTTCTTGGAAGCTTTCTGAAACTATGGATTCTGATGGTAGATTCAACAAAAACTTTCCATAAATACAAAGCTATGAAAATTCGAGATTTTAAGATATAATGTATATTTAAAGAATTATCAAAAATACCCAATAAGGTTGAGTAAGCAAGAAAAAAATAGTATCCTTCAATTTTATTTGCAAGAAGAAGATTCTTTGGATAGGTCTTTAAATATAGAATAAAAGTATTTTAGTGATTTCTACCCTTAGACGAATATGACGCCTGCTACAGATTCCTGAAGGTATTATTGCCTCTGCTAGAATTTCGATCCTCCACTTTCCTTCCTCTAAAAGTCAAAAATCGGAATGTTTTCATGTCGGTGGATACTTTTGAGTAATTCATTAAGAAATACTAGAATACGTAGTTTCAGTAACTCTTTCTCCCTTAACAATTACTATTATCAATACTGAACGTAAAGAAATATTCACTAGACTGAACTCTTACAAATCGGACAAGCACTCTACCTCCAAGTCATCAGATGCTAGTGTGGTTATGGGTTACATTTCTTCAGTATTCAATGTCATTGCATTTTTACTTTTTGTTTCTAACTAGTATTTGTATATTATCTTTTTTTTCCTAAATAGAATTTATTTAAATATTTAAGTCTTGAATATGTGTGATGGTTGAGAAATAGAGTGCTTGTCTTAACTACGCTGTAATGAATACCTACATATATTCCAAATTTTGCTTTTGTGACAGTGTAATTAACTACTTAAAGAAAAGTACGATAATTTTCTTAGAGAAAATTAGAGAATAAATAAATTTTGTTAGAGAATATTATGTTATATTTTGGAATTATATTTACGAAAATGTAGGTATTTAATATGAAAGTATAATTCGAATACTGTTTTGTCAGTTAATTAGAAACACTTCCAATTGTTAATAATATAATACTGTAGAAAATAAAGCATTTCACCGAGGAATCGACCTTTTTTGTGGAAACTGGCGGAAAATATTTGCCTGAGTCTTCTTAATAAAGTGTGAACTTGTGTTTTTTCGAGTTACTCCCATAGGGTAGAACAAAGGTACCCGAATTACAAGCATTTTTTGATTCCTAACATTTTTATTTTGAAGTGCTATAAAACCGCGAAGAAATTATGAAATTTCTCTCAAGGAAAATTTTACGAATTCTTCTAAAACTTCTAAATAGTAAAGTTATGTATAAGATTGAATTCTATCGGTTATTAAATTTTTCCGAATGCTCTATAGAAACTACTCATATGAATTCTTAAATAAATTATCTCGATTAAAATATTTCAAAACTCTAGTAATAATATAGATTATGTGATAATAAATTTTGAAAGGCTTTACTTAAGTTTTATGATTTTGTAAATACAAGAGAAACTTGTAAATAAACGAAGTGAATTTAATTTTTCAATTTAAGAATGATAAAGTAAAAAATAGATTTTCGTATAATTTCACATAAATCAATTATTATTTTCAGATCGCAAAAACGTTCTACATCTTATCCTACTGTAACAAATACAACGTCAGTAGAACGATCGTTAAGTACACGACGAACACCGTTAGGTCGTCCAACACTTGCTACGATATCAGCTCATAGCAACAGTAGTTCTTTCAACAGTAATTTTGGTGGTGGTTAAATGTACAAAAAACAATATGATTCCGTATTTATAATAAAAATAAGGACAAAACCATATAATTCAGACTGATGACACATCTAATTATGATTTTAATTAATCAAGAAGTAAATTTAATTGATGTGATATAAATTAACTGAAAGTCAGTGAATCTGTGTTTCCAATTTAGGATAGTAAATATAAATGGTGTACCAATAAAATTTGGAAAAAGTGTTTAAAACCATTTTGGTTTACGAAAATCTTACTATATGTTTCCTTGAACGTTCCGAATGTTTATGGTAATGAAAGTCTTGCATTTTACATATTATAGCTCGACCAAAAGAGATTCTAAAAAGTAAAACTTTGAGGAAAATGTAACTTGTTTTGGGAAATCGGCTTCTGAATGTAAAAGATCTTTTGGTTAAAGTAAAAGATAACTTGTAAAAGATCTCTTGGTAAAAGTACTTGTATTTAAATGAGCTCTATTGTCCAAAATCCTTTTGATATGATATACTCATCATTCAAATTTTGATCATGCGTGAACGAACACTTTTGTAAAATAAAGTCTGTTTTTCAGATTTATTTATTGAACTAATATTAATCATTATTGTAATCACAGATAAGCTAAGAAGTATACACTCAAAAAAAAACATACTATTTTATTTTTAATTATTTATTTAGTTATAAAAATTAATTATTATTAACTAATTTGATAATACACGTCTGAAAAATTTCATATTGAAAATTTTGTATTTGAAACAGAAAAGAATTAAAATATTGTTTCTGTAAATTAATTCATTGAATTTAAAAATTAACTAATCCCATATAAATTATTGACTAAATATTTTTCAAGTTTTTGTTGATTCAGAGATGTAAAAAAAAAAATATAAAAAACCAAACTGAAACATAATTTGAAAAAATTCTTGATAAACGCATCTCAATAATAATAAAACATTTATTGAATATAATTTTTCGTTATACTTAGGAGGTCTAAGGACCAGAAAAATTATTTCAGTACCTAAACTTATAAATTATTGAAATAACATTTAGCCTCCATTTTTTCTGGATTATTAAACTTTTTTACCATCAGTTTAATCAATCAAAAATTTTCAATTCAAATTTATTTTCACAAATCTGCAAATAATTTCCATTAATAGTTTAATTTTGTAGTGTAAATTTTATTTCTATTCAAGTTTTTAAAATTAATTTCGGTAATTGTAAGATTAAAAACGAACCTTTTTATCAGGGAAAACATGATGTCTCTGAGTTTAATAAAAAATTAATTGATAATTATTTTATATGAAGAATTGGAATCCCGAACTTGGCTTTATAATTTGGTATCAGAAAGGTCGAAAAATCATTATTAAAATTATATTATTATTTAATTAATAGAATTGACTATTTATTTTGTGAAATTCCACTATAAAATATTTGTTTATTATTTAAATAAATAAACAAAAACCTTATTATAAAAATGTTACATAACACAAATACTTTTCTAGTAGAAACATAGTTTGGAAAATGACTTAACAACCGAAACAAATCAACTTTATAAATATTTATTTTAAATGGTAATTGCAAAACATCATTATTTAAATAATAAATAAGTATAAATAATGGAAAATGAAAATTCACAAAATAAAAAATTAGTTTTTAGTTCTGAGCAGTGTACTTAATTTTGTGAAACCTATTGTCGAGTAAAATGACCCATGCAAGTATTTTATCTATTTATTTATTGTAACTATGGAGTGTTTACATAGTTCACATTATCGTGTAATAATGGTAATTTATCACAATCGGACTATTTATATAATACCTCAGTCGATAAGCAGGTAAAACTGTCTTCACCTTGCAAAAAGTATAGAAGTATTTATTCGTGGCCAGACTTTTCAATTGAATGCATTAATGAAATTTTTGAGTCTTTGATATTGAGAACGTACCACCAAGTTACCTTGTTGGAGAACAGGTTTTGGTGAAAAAAATGCCTTAATTGTGGTAAACAGCACAATGAACATGATACAAACAGTTAATGTTAAAACCTAACAAATAAAAATTTAATCAGGTTAATTGATTTTTAATGAAATTTTCGCCAAATAAGACTGCCTATTGATTAGACTAGAATCATATTAAAATCTTTACTCATTAAAATAAATAAAACGTGGCCAGTGGTGGTTTAATCTTACGCTCGCGATGCATGGGCCTACGCAACAACATATTAAGGACGCCGAAATTAATCTCTCATAATCACTTCAAACCACATTTTCATGGAAAGCTAACAAAACAGTATTATAAAATGTCTACCAAATTAATATAAATCTCATTTCCACAAGTACAAAACATTATTTAAAATAGTCACTTATATTCGAATTTATATTATTGTACATGAGAATTTGATAAAATTGAATAATGTATCTAAGCGAATAATACTAGTCAGTATAAATACTCCTATTTTCACGACTTTTGCATGGTAAAATTACTATTAATTGATTGGTGTACTCATCCAGATTTTTAAATCAGATTTATGAACAATTTTAGTGTGATCAAATCTTCAAAATGAATGATTTTTTTATATATTTATTTTCAAATGTATTTATAAAAAAAAATAAAAATGTTATGAATGTTGAATTGACGAATGTAGTAGCAAAAAAAAAAAAAAAAAAAATGTATAGCATAATATTAATGTCTAAGGAAGCAGATTATTTAAAAATAAATAAAATTAATTTGTAAATATTAAACAGATCAATATTTATACATAATGTTAATAGATAAATTATATTTTATTAAAAAACAAATAATGTTAACATTTATTCTTGTTATTCAATAGAAAATTTTTATTAATTTTGTTTTTAAGATGAATTGTAAATAGTTTTCAAGAGAGTTTTCGTATACACACTTAATTATTTTTATGAAGCATGTCTTTGAAAATTGATTATGGCTAGAGAGTATCCATTTAGTTACCAATATCTTCTTTATTTAAAGAAATGATAGTTTTAACAACAATAGAGTATAAACCACTGTAAAAAGTTACGGTCATGACAGAAATAAAACAGGTATGTGCGTAAAATAAGGATTTTTCGTTCATTTTCAATATATGCCATCATAGTTTACTGGATTATTCTACATAAGCCAGCCTCGTAGGAGGATGATATTTTGTAGATGGATGATGTTTTGTTGTACAGCCTAAGCAGTGATGGAAATTTATTCACTAGCCTAAGAGAGCTTAGACTAAATGAAGCATTTTTTAACTTTGAAATAAAAAATAAAATAAATAAATGGTAAATGAACTATGTTAACTTCCAAAACACGTTATCAATTTACATACCTGTTTAAATTAGTTAAATGGTACGGCTTAAGAATATTTAAGAGAAGGCTGAAAAGTATTCTCTTTTTCTTCTAACAGTTTTTTCATGATCATGATCAATCATGATTTTTGCAGAGATATGAAATGAATAAATTAATCTGATAGATCATTCTCAAAACATATTTTGCAATATTCCTTTTGGTCTAAGAGCCGAATTAGAGTCGGCATTTACTCATTTGTTTATCGAATGAAAGTTATTTTTTATGAAATATAAAATATTAACAATTACCCCTATAATAATAGGTTTCCCAATAAAATGTGAATTTTTGGTCTACTCGAAAGTAAAAACCATAAGGAATATGCAACAGCTGAGTTGTCTGCCTTTTTTCGTTCACTATTATCATTGAGTCGTATATCCTAAATAAAGATAATTGTATTGGAAATACGGTGGTATATGATTACCCACGAAATATCGGTAAAAAAAGTTTTCAAGCTTTCGAAGTTTTGATATTTTAAAAATAGCCTTGACCATATTTTTTAGGCAACCCACCACGAAGCTATTAATTGTTAATACAGTTTTCATTTCATAAAAAATAACTTAAACAGATGGATGAAGGTAGACCCTAATTCGGCTCTTTTACTATCTGTTTTTTAATCCTCTTCGATTTTTTAAGCTTATATATTTTTAGCTCATTCCATTTATTTTGATTTAATTGTTATTAAGGGATTCAATTAGATGCATTTGATGAAAAAAAATACAGTGGTACACATTCCATAATTAATTATATATAGAACTAGGTAAAATTTAGGATTTCTAACATTTCTTTCTAATTTTCTTTTTTGCTTCTTATAATTCTAGCGTGTATATGGTATGATAAAAAAGAAGAAATTCATCAAAATAATAAAAATTCTAAAGTGTTTAGCAGAATTCGATGACTAAATTTTGAAAAATAAATCAATTGGTATTTGGATAGATAGAAATGATGAGAATAAAATGTTTATAGACTAGTCTTCCGATTGTAAGTTAAGGAAAATTCTTTTGTCGATTTTATGGACAAAACCTTTTTGTTAAATATTTATTACTCTATATTTTTGCATTAGTAAAGAACTAAAACTGCTGGACAGATCTTTTTAGAATATACAGTTTTTATTTTTTTTAATGGCATTTTACGAACTCTATGAAAATGGTAATGTATACAATGATAGTAAAAATTTAGTGAAATAATTTCCGATGCATTTCTATGTTTTATCCGTGGTTCAAGGATCACTCTATCCTTTAGTAGATATGCGAAAACTTCTCTCCCATATTATGATTGATGTGTGTGGTATTGTTGAATTTATTGTTAAATAAATAATGTTGATATTGATATTCAAATGTCACGAAGCAAAATAAGCACGCAGTGCCTCTTTGGCACAAATATATTTCTTTTTTATTTGTGCCGGGACACAAATTTAATGTCAACGCCAAAATATGAATTAATCTTCTATTTAAATACGCCGATTCAATTAAATACTAAAGTAATTCTCTAGGAGTTTATTTTTTAATTTGCGTATTTATTTGAAACACCTAAGTTTTAAGATAATTTTTAAATTCAATTGTTAAACATTGTTTATGAAGTCGTTATTATTTTATTGCGATTGTTTTAAATAAATTATATTGAATATTTTTTTTGCAAGAAATTTGTAGATTCGTCTAATTTCTCTATCTCGTTTAAAAGATGGAAACCATTTAGTAATGACAATTCATGGCGATTGGTTCGTTTTTCGTAGATAAAATTATCCAATTAACATAAATTTTGAAACTTCAACGTCCTAAGGTTATTTAGTATTTAACCTGGTGTATTTAAAGGAATAATTCCCAAATGTAAAAGCAATCATAATCTATATATTTTTAGTCTAATTTTTATCACTGACAAAGTGCGTATCGCTTATCTTGTTTTGCATATATTGATCAAGTTATGTGTTATTGGCACAAGAAAATATTAACCACTCGTTCAATTTGAATTGAATAACTGATAAAGTTGGATTCTTGTAGAGATTTTTAGTTGATATCATAAACACGTATTGAAATATCTTTCATTTTTGTAACTGTATATTTTTTTAAAAGCTAAATAATAAAACTTTCTAAATGTTTCTCCATATCTATCGGATTATATTCACCGGAAAAAAGATTTTTGACACAAGCTCCAGGCCAATAATTTTATATCGAATACTAATCGATGATATTTTCTGAATAACTAACTTAATTAGCCATTCAATTAACAGCCTATCCTTCTTATTAAAAGGCGTCGTTCAACTAGCGGCCTGATTGATATTCAGCCATAGCGTTTAAGGAACTGGCTGGCTGATGCTTAGGCCATTCATACAATAGGGTGACTATTTGATAAAAAAAGATAAAATAACTGATATTAGAAATTTTTTATTTACGTAGAACGGCGTCGCTTACTAAAATGACTAGACTGTTAATTGAATGGCTTACTAAGCAAGTTGACTACGACATATACATTATTTACACTAAGCGTAGGTAGAAAAAATAGCCATATTACACTATAATTAGGCTATAATTTTCTACTCACACTTAAGTTGAGTTTTATTTAGACACTTTAAGAGCTTTAAATGCTCATAAACAAAACAAAACAAAGAGTTTGTAAGCTCTAGAAAATACATTGAAAGTTTTTGAAGACTTAATATGTTATTATAAAGTATTCAATGTATTTGTGAGAGCTTGCAAACCAAAAAAAAATTTTTTTTTGTTATGATTATGAGCGCTTAAAACGGAGCCGTAGTTTACTACAACAAAAATCAAAAACCTTTAATAAATTATACGCTCTCCAATCAATATAAACCTTACTAGAATCGCTAATCAAATATGGCAAGACAAGTGATTTTTTGATCAAATTTATTACGATTTTTTTAGACACTCAATATAAAATATATATTTTTATAAAAAATAATAATAATAAATCATCTTTTAAATATTCTCAGATGATTGATTTAAAAAAAAAGTGTACCTATAGTAATTTCTAATAATTCTATGTATTTCAAAAAGAAAATGAAACAAAATGAAAATGATTGTAAATTAATATTTATAACGATATAATGTTAATGTATTTGAATTTGAACGATTTTATATTGTCTCTATTCGTAAGTCAAGGGCCTGGCAAAGTATTGGAAGTCACTTCAAACTGGCTGGCAGAGGAAAAGATAATTTAAATACGAAAATAATGATATAGGATTGGCTGCAAAAAACAGTTACGAAAAAAATGTATTATAGGCATATTTATCAATCAATAAAATTTCATAAAAAATATGTCTCATATGGTTTACAGATGGATGAAGGTCGATCTTATATCGCCTCTTAGACTATATCAAAGAATTTAGATATATATTCTGTATTCTTTGACTATATGCAAATTTTCGTATTTTAAAAAGAGGCTAGATACGACTATGACAACTGCTTCTCAAACCAGCCATTCTGAAATGACTCACAAATCATCCTGGCTTTAGACTTATGAGAATTGAAATGATGCCAATATACTATTTATATAAAAAAACCTTTCACACAATCACATAAGAACAATACCAGAGACTTAAAAATATTGTATATTAAAAAAAAAAACTTTATCTACTATTTACTGGTGTATCAAATCGCTTTATAAATTTGTAATTTTTTTGTTTCAACTTTTCACATTACTTTTGTTAAATTATTTATTGCAAGAATAAAACACCAAATCAATTACATGTGATTAATAATTAAACTGCTTTTAAGCATTTATTTATTTATGGATTCAATTTTATATTTCAGATTAGCTACAATGCCTGGCGTTGCTCAACAACATTCTATATCATCCTGGAATATTGTCAAATATGTCTTTACATTTTGGAATATTTTTAATCATTCTCGAACTTTTTAAATCGTTCTCAAATTCAACACCTCAGTCTCAAGTTAAATGAGACACACTGTATATCCTGTAAGAAATGGAGTTGAAAATAAATTTTTTTCCAGGAAGCACGCATACATCACGAAAAACTGAGAGTTCGCGATTGCTCCATATCTCGAAATAAGATTTCAGCGAAACGAGTAAACAATTATAAAATATACTTAGACACTCAGCTGATTTTTTCGTTTAATAAAAAGGCTAAATATGCCTACTTCATTATACATCTAAATGTGCTGTGCCATATTTCCTCTCCGAGTCTTTTATAATTTCGATGGTTTTCCTACTTTTTTATATAAACTTTATAGTTTGTTTTGTTATATGAATTTTTAACCTCCGTTATATGGTCATCTATGGGCGTTTCAAACTATAGTTCTTCTTTTTATTATCACTAGATAGAGTCTTTCTTAGTTTTAAAATCCTGAGCAATTTCTTATATACCTAAGGTTGTTTTGTGCAATTAGTTTCAAGTAATATTAAAATAAACAATAATGTCAGTCCAAAAAATAGTAAAATAAATATCTTCCATCTCTTCTTCACCATTCACAACATTATTTAATATATTATTCATTATTGGTAATTTTTTAATATGAATAATTTACAAACATATATTTAAACTAGGTTAGGTTCCCCGGTTAAAGCTAACTTAGCATCCTAGAGGAATATAGCTATTTACTATTTGACAGCGCTTACCGCTTAACAATCGCCATTTTGCTTACAAGCGCTTCCTAGCGCTTTTTTCTGCCAAACGCAGCCATTGTCTCACAAATTTAAATAAATAATTATGATAATTTACATTTGAAAAATAATATTTGTGCAATTTGATTTCTTATTTTCACAATTTTTAATGCATTAAGTTTAATTAATTAGTGTTTTTCATTTAATTTGACATTTTTTATAACATTAACATTTAAAGAACTGCAAATTAGTCATAACAGCCTCCTTTATCGCCAAAATTTTTCACTGGAAGCGCTGGCATCGATTTTATTGTCCCTACCATGACTACGCACACAACGTGATTTGAGGGTTCAAAATTTTTTTGGATTGATCTAATAATATTCTTAAAAAATAATTCGCAGTTGGCTTTGTAAAAGTATTTGACAAATTGACAGGTTCAAAAATTAACAGTGTCATTTAATAATAATTTAATTAATATTTTCTGGAAATACTCTTATTAAAATTTAAAAGTTATAAGATGGTTAAAAAAATACAAGGGGCGTAAGTGATGTAACTGACCTTTATTAAAATTGGAAAATATCATGATTATTTGGATGCCAAGTTTTGAAAATACAGATCTGTTATTGGGAAAAGTGAAGGAAATTTTAGATAAATTATAGACTTCATATAAAAATGAACACATTTTACCTTTGGAAATTTGAGCCATAGAATTTAATAAATCATAAATAAAACCATTCCACCATTCATTAGCATGTTCCATTCAGTAGATAATGAATGGTAGGACCTAAAGCATTTGTCTTATATCGTTAAGTTCTAATAAAATGCTTGATCAAAACTTTGCACCTAAAGAATGATATGCCTTCAAATTGATTTTCGTATTTTTTTTTTTAATATTTGTACAGCAATGTTAATAAACTATTTCCACAAAGTCGTAAAAATGGGCCAGAATTTCGAATGGATTATAAATTAACCATTTCTTCTTTAACCAAAGCATGGGGTAAATTTCAATACATAAGATATCCAGATGTGGCAATTTTACGAGGATCTTTATGCCAGACTAGTAAACGGTTTCGAGCTAGAACAAATGGTCGGCAAGATGCAGCTAATTGTATTGTGGCAATTATATTCGCAAACATTTTTACTATGTCTGTTTGGATACCAAAATTTATTGATAAAATTCTTATTATTGGTGACGAACTGTTAACGTTAAGTATAACATTTAAACCACGATTGCGCTATGAAATCGCAAGACCTAAAGATTTATATAACAACGTGTATATTGATGATGTTAAAATTACTTATACCACCGATGGACCTACTGTTAGTGGAAAATTTTATCCTGAAAATGGACATACTGATTTAGAAACAACATTAAAGGAATATCTCGAAACAAACGGATCAGGTATGTATTCAGTAAAATCTTTTAATGGATAATTATACATAATCATTATTAAAAGGTTGTCTCAGAAGCGTAATTAAATTATAACGCAAACTATGCCCAACCTCTTTCGAGTTTTAAAGCGGGAAAGGATAGAGAAGATTTAGGAATATTTTTAACTAAAGTAGCTAACATTTTTATGGAGTTGTATAATTTAATAATTTGCTCTTATATTCGATTTATAGTATACATTTTAGAAGGAATGATTCTGTATCACACCAAAAACTTTACAAAATATTTAGTTTTTTTCTCTTTTATCAGATTTTTTTCTGATTTTGACATCACTTAATGGCTCTGTAGAATTGCATTACCTAGAAACCCCGGGATATGTGTTAATCCAGCCCTGATCATTATTGTTTTGGACTAAGATAAAAATTGCAGGATACTTTTGCACACTTAAAAAAAAATCAATAAATTAATTAGTGACTTGTATTTAAAATATTTTTGATCAATTTTTCAAATGATAATCATTTTTCTTAGCTTTATGTGCCGTTATGACTCTGGTAGTAGCATTTTGGAAAAAAGGTAAGGGATATTATTACTTTGATCCTCATGAACGAGATGAAAATGGAAAAGCTGTTCGATTTGAAGATGGTAAAGCATGTGTAATGAGATTTCTTGATCTTGAACAGATGGTTAACGCATACTGCCAAAATTTGGATCGTAGTAAAAATTTTACCTTTACACTATTTCCTATTAATATTTTACGTATGGCAAAAGTTCGAGTAGATCCACCTGAGATACCAAAACGTAAAGTACCGATCAGTGCTCCGAGAGATATTTTTAAGAAACCCAAAAAGCGAGACTCTGAAGCAAGTTCAAGTACTTCTATTGATAAAAAACCCGTTCCTCCACTTGAACCTGATAACAAAATAAAAGATGTGTATGAAATGAATCCAGAATACGTTAAAGTCGAGGAAAAATATCGTGATCGATATAAACATCTTGAGAATATACCAGAAACACATGTAACAGCATTATCAATCGAAATTAAACCTCATGTTGCTCCCAGTGTTACATATTTTCAACCAACTTCAAGTAACACAGGAATATTAAGAGGGAATACATATAAACGGTCTGATTTAGCACCATCCATAAGTCTTTATTGCCTTGGAATGCTTAAAATATATAAATCACGATTTTGGACTAAAGATATTGTTAACCACATATTATATTATGGGCATAAATTATATAAACAATCTTTTTACAAACAAGGAAGTGGAGGTGATCGACGTGTTGAATTAAAAGATGTTTTCAAAGATATTATGATTATGGGTAAAAGATTTACGCCATATATTGATCATAGTACCGTTATTGGTGTATTGAATACAGTTCAAGAGGATCAGGTGGATTTGCAGAGAGGGATAGAAGACTTTTTTAGAGAATATGACACTGGAATTATTCAAGGGCCAATTACTGTAGCCATTTGGCAAGAAGCAGATTTATATTACATGTTTGATCCGTGTGAGCGTGACAACAATGGATGTATTCTTCAAGTAAATTGAATTAGCTTTATTTAAAAATAACACGTTTTACGGCAATATCTATTTGTTATAAGAATTTGACATCAGAAAAGTACCAAATATGAATATAGGATGAGACAATGTTTAAAAGGAACGTCGTGCTAAAGTAATCAAATTGTACAATAACAGCCTTAAATAGTCCATTTTAAGTGCCAATGTACGTATTGGCAATTCACTTAATTATAAATAGAAATTTGGGAGGCTGCTCCAAGGTCGCGCCAGCAACCATCGGCTAAGACTGCTTATTTTATAACATACGCAACCTTTAAGTACAATAGAAGATCAGTTCAAGTGTGAAATTTGATCAACTCTGTTTTCGAAGATTAGTCAGCCAAACTTACAAATAGTTTTGCGGTTCGGTATATGACTTTGACGATCATTCATGACAATAAATTATGTGAATAAAATGATTTGCCAAAATGTACACTGGCCTTAGACATAAAAGCCACTTTAAACTCTCATCAAAGTTATAGCTTAGCTAAATATTCTTGCTCTTTCGCACTTGTAACGTTAGAATCTAGCCCACCAAACCTCTCTCCTCCTCTGCCAAAGAATTATGTGATAGCCAGTTACACTAGTTGATTTTGAGACAAAAATTTCCACAATTATCTTCCTTTTAAAATGAGCTGAAAATTTTTTCTCGGGCTACTTTTTTTACTAGGGAATATTAAAAGTTTTGCTGTCTTCGGAGGAGGGGAAATTCATTAAAACAATTCGAATGTGATAAATTTATGACGCTTTACTGCGCTACGATTATATGCTAAGCAAATTAAACTCGCAGATTTAAAACAAAGTTCTAGAAGAAATAATTTTTTGTTAGAAACTTCATCTTTAAAAGATGCGTTCTTCGTGGTTTTTCTTTTTCTTAAATAAAACTGTTTTTAGGAAGCTTTCTATATAAAGAAACTTACGTGTAGCAAATATTTTGAATTCCAAATCCTTGAAATTAATGAAAATTGAAAGAACCGCACACATCAACACAACTTTGTAGACACGCAGTAGTCATAAAAACGAGGAGGGGATGCGTGGTGACAATAGACGAGTCACTAGCTTAGGCAGAAGCAATATCTTTGTGAAATTTGAGATCATGAATATCCTTTCCAATTCTGCTTCTTTTATCTATATATCGTATTCCATTGTGTAAATGGATTGGGGGGATACTTTTCTAATGTCGGACTCTAGACCTATTTTACGTTATATGTGGTACTTACACAAATAGAAGGTATTAAAAGTGATTTTAAATTTATTTCGTTTAGTCAAAGGATAGTTGTGAAGAATTGCCGGAAGGTAAAGCTTGCGTAACATGGTTTAAATTACTAGATGATTTAACTAAACTGTATTGTGATAATATTCCTAAGGAAAAGAGATTCGATCCATTTTTTATTAGTAATGTGGTAATTACAGATTATGTTGAAGTACCATTGCCTTGGTGTAATTTCATAGGTAAAATTTTATTGTCTTAATTTTTTTTTTAATATTTGGACTGATCTACAATTTTTTAATTGAAATTATATTCTTTAAGGAATAAAACCTGGTAAATGGATTTTACGAGGAACATTTAATCAAAACAGCAGTAGATTTGCAGATGATAATAGAAATTCTCAATGTACAGCAATCGCAGCTATTGCCATAACATTCAGATTATTGTATATCATGGAAGATTGGAGCTCGGATATAATTGATAATGTAAATTAATTTTTCCAATAATTGCTTGCTCTGCTTTTTTAAACATAATTGAAGAAAAATAATGAGTCTGAAATTGACTATTTAAAATGTTTAAAGCAGTGCTGTAATCGCAAAAATAGCGGAAGGAATTCGAAAACTTAACTTTGATTACCTTTGAAAATTAGAGGGAATTTGTCAGATCAAACTACAGGATCACAATGAACAAATTCTTATTTCTTTTATCAAATTGATATTAATTAAAACTTCAATTTTTCTGTATTTATTAGGAGAACATAAAGAAAAACTTTTACAGTTCACTCTGACCTAAATAGTCAATTTTTATGTATTAAGAGATCAAAGAACCCATTTTTACAGTTATGATAATAATCACTTGTGCTAATATATAATTTTTCTGTATTTGTACTAGGAGAACATAATGAATATTTTCAATAAGTACTAGGTATACTCTAGTTTGTCCGATTCCACAGATTATAGTCCAAAGTGTTATATTTTTTACCATTGTACCAATATAAGTAATAATTGAAGGGGAAGTCTTGAAAGCCGCCTATCAATATTAAAAATTTGAACTGTACCAGATCAGAATAGACACGGATTATTCGAGTATCATGCTGGCTTTATATTAAGATCCTTCCTTTTTAATTTTTCTGGTAATAAGTATTTCGAACACTTAAATATTGTAATTGCGGATTTGCCCTAGATTTGAGAAACTGAAAAGGGGCATCGTATTTCGTATTTTTATAACAATTTTTCGCATTTTTAATCTACGTTCTCTTTTATATTCATCTATATACTTGCCCACCACTTGGTATTTTCTAACGTTTTCTAATCTCTTCCACTAACATCTAAGGAGCTTCTAAAAATACTAAATTTCAGTGACCCCCACAACTTTATTGATATTGTCATTTTAGATATTGTTAGAAGGGGATGAATTTTATTCGTCAACTGTACAACATCTTAAGGATACCAACAAATTCAGCCATCCATTTTTAATGTTAGATGAGCTATTGAGAAGTTATACTTTACTATCTATATCCGGAAAGCATAATGGTAAACGAATAAATTTCGATGTTCGAGAATGCTTAGTAAATGGAGTGATATCAGCCCGCGATGATAATGATCAAATTATGAATTTAAAAAAAGTACGTATAATATAACTAAAGAATCATTAAAATTTTTGTTTTAATATTTTTTTCTCGACATCTCATTAAAAGGGTATTGTCAAGTTTTTCACATGCTATGAGTGTGGTATAGTTACTGCTGGCAACATATCTGTTGCAATATGGAAGTATAATAATTACTATTACTATTTTGATTCGCATTCAAGGGATCATAAAGGAGTGGTTCACGGTAAGGTATAAATTTGAATGATGTAGCAAAATTGTCCAATAGAGCATTTTATTGAAACGACATGTAGCAGAGCTATCAAATAACGTGTAGATACTTAAATCAATACGCGTCTGCAAGAGCAATAAGTTTGAACAGTTCGGATGCGTCTCTAATTATTTAATTGTATCAGGTTCACATGACTGCTCTAGTGGAAACATAGCTTCACACTTTTTTTTTATTTAAAAAATTCTTTTTTTACAAGGAATTGGAACTGCTTGTGTATTACGGCTTGAATCCATAGATGAATTGGTTAAATCAATTGAAACAAATTTACAACCTGCATCGAAAGATTTTTTTAACATAGGATATTGCGAAGCTTCAATATGGGAAACCGATGAATCAGGTTTAAGAACATTTAATTAGGGGTGTGCAAATAGTGTTTGATTCGAATAGATAAATCATTCGAAGTTCTGGATTTTAATACTAAGAAAGATTCTATCTAGCGATTGTACAAATAACTATAGTTTGCAACGCACATAGATACAGAATATTTAACAGAAATTTTTAATGTAACAATTTCCAAAACACAAATTTTGTTAAAAAATTGTATAAAATCGTTTGTTTTTTTCAAAAATTTCCAAATTGTAGTCAGGAAATAAAAATTTCAAACACAACTAATATAAAATTAAAACTAATAAAGATGTATATGGAAACATTTGACCCAAATTTTTTTATTTTCAAAATGTAAATCAAAAACAAAAAATTATAAAATTTAAAAAGAAGGAGGAAAACTGTTGCAATCATAAAAAACTCGGGAAGCAAATATGGCACAACACATTTAGATGTATAATAAAGTAGGCATCTTTAGTCTTTTTATTCAATGAAAAAATTAGCTGAATGTTTAAAGTATGGTTTACATTTTTTTTACTCGTGGGGCTGACATCTTTCCGTTAAAATTGAATATACTTTGCCTGTGATAAGAAAGAGACAGATAATATTGGGTGCTAATTTTACAGGGCAGCCTCGGTAAAAAAAAAAAGTGCTTTCTTTTTTATACAGTGCGTTTTATGCTGAACAAGATGAAACAAATCCTATCCTAGTCCACCCTATACAAAAGTCCTTTCAAATTTTACTACATCTGATCCTTCAACAAAAATTATTGAAAATGAATCCATATTTTTTTTTAAATTGACTGAGCTTAATTTCTATTTGAAATATCTGAATTAGGCTTTGATTAATTTCGATTCATTTCAATACGAAACATAGAAATTATTTTACTCGAGTAAGGGGGTGAAGGTATTCTAAAATGTACTAAAGTACTACTTAAAATTAAAATGTTGAATTATTTTTTAGGCTTAGTAAAACCTCCTTTAAATAATTATACTCGGATTAATGACACTTCTGCCATTTTGCGAGCAACACACCATGAAGGGGACAAACTTATTTACTATGAAAACGCTAATAGGCAAACATTTTCAAATTGTATTGTCGCAAGTGCAATGATGAAAATCGTTTCACCATCTCTGTGGACAGTGATGATTATGGATGAAATTTTAAAGTATGGAAATCTTTTGCATGAACGAGCATATTTAAAAGTATTAGATACTGATCCAAACTTCGATGAAAACTTAACTTTTAACGAATGTGAAAAAGCATTTCGATTAGGTGATTATTTTGTCACAGTTGAGTCAGGCGATCCTATTACATCTAATTTTGAAGTTGAATCGCAAAATGTTTTACTTGATATGTTTACATCACATTTTCGACAAGATAATACACCAAACAGTGACATAAATAAATGTGCTATTTTTTCAAGTCCCACTACAACTATAGCCTGTTGGACGGATTTAGATGTAATGTATATTTTCGATCCTAAAGAAATGGATAACCAAGGGATATCATATGACAAAGATATATGGAGTGACAGACAAATAACACCCGCAGAATCATTTATGGAATATGAAGGAGAAGGACAAATGGTAATGTTCTTTTTTGATTTAGGAATAATATAGTTGCTTTAAAAATATTTAGTGTAAAAATTGTTAGAATTTCTAAGAGGAACATATTAACGATTTCATTCTTTCTATTATGGCTTTCGAAATACGATATAGGTGTGAGACTGAAGGTGGTGAATATTGATTCATAAAAATTCTAAAACCATTTAGCTCAACAACAGGATGGGATGTGAGACATAGAAAAATTCGTAATACACGTTAACCAGGCCACATATTTTCCTTTCGTGGACATTGAATTCAGGCTAGGCTTTCAGATTCAGTACTGGTAAAGTACCAGTAATGAATCAGAGTGAACTTTCAGAAGTTCACTCTGACTCATTACTAGTAGAAATTCGTAATACGTTAATACAGCCGCATCTTTTTTCTTTCTCAGACATTGAATTCGGCCTATGCTTTCAGATTCAGTTTTAAATTTCACTCTGATTCATTACTGGTAAAAAATAGAAGAACACTTAGTAAAACACTTATTCCTTAGCAAAAAAGTTACAGTTAGTTCGAAAAATTTATTTGAAAACCGCGAAATTTTGAAATTTCTTTCGATAAATTGAATGGAAAATGCACTTCTATAAAAAAGGAAGATTTTTTCATATAATTTCTGTCTAAGCTATTCAGTTTTAAATAAAACGTTACATACGAAATTTTTTTAAGGCAAAATTTATATCTCTTTTCGTTTATGAATCAGAGTAAGCCGAATAAATCTAAACACCTAGGGTCTATTTTAGTTTTCGCGCAAGATGTGTGCCTTTGAATTAAATAATTTTTGTTTAAAATATTCTTATTCTAAACTTATTATTACAGCTGGATGAACAAACTGTACCCGAAATGATGGATGAAGATGAAGAAAGGCCATTTTATATGGAAGAAGAATCTGAATATTCAAATTATACAAATACGGAACGTCCTCCTGGTAAAGCTTATGTCAGATGGTTCACAGCATTAGATACATTTGTACAGCATATAATTGATAATACTCCACCAAATCAATTAAAAACTGCAGAATTTCTTCTTCAACCTTTAAAGGTAACTGTGAAAGTCATTGCAAAAGAAAAACCAGTGCCACCAGAAGGAACTTCAATTCAACCACCGCCAGATGCAGATCCAGCCTACATTGGTCCTTGGTTAGTAGAAGAAATTGACATCTTAAATCTATCTATATAATTCTATTTAGTAAATGTTATTTTACATGAATTTACTAAGGCAGAACAAACAGTAAAAAGGAATGGGAAATTAATAAACCGGAGAGAAATTTGAATGTCTGAATTGGGAATTTCGGAAAAAATTCTCAAATCGATAAAGTATAAACTTAACAAGGAAAACACTTATAAAAAAATTAAAAATATCAAGAACACAGGGGAGCAATGTTTTTAAATATTGCTCCCCCGTGTTCGAAAGGAATCAGCTGTCAAAAGCACGCTTTAAAATCAATAACACAAAATTTTTACAAAATGAATAAATATCAACGCATTCTATAGTCGTTCTATCATCTTTTTATTCGATGAAAATGATCAGCTGGCTGACCTGAAAAAGGTTCATTTTTTTACTTGCAGCGCTGAGATCTTAAAAATATTATCGAATATAAGCTGCAATAAAGGCTAAAAATCTTGTCGAGAGTTTTACTGGTATTTTGCGGATAAAATAAGTACATGAATTACATATTTGTATCATTTTCTTACCATAATTTCATTTTTGTATTCGATATTTAAGATATAAACATCAAAATCTTACAAAATTGGCGAAAATCAATCCGTGGTGAAGTGAGAATACAAATTTCGAAAATTTAAAATTTAAAAACTCTTAACTTTACGTTGAGAGATTGTTCGTTTCACCGAAATAAACTAATAACAAATTTCCAATTTGCTTGGAATATTTGCATTCGCTTCATTTTAAAAAATTGTAATATAATCAACTCCCCTTAAAAATTATAGGGGCCCAAAAATTTGAAATGAAGTAAATTAAAAAAGGTTTCGTTCAATTTCTTGCAACTAGAAAGAATGAAGAACTAGTCAGAAACCCTTTTTCTACATTCATTTATTCTACTAGGTATAAATTTCAAGAAATTAATTATGGTATGTGGATAGTTCGAGGATCTCATTGTTATTCAGATTTGCGATATGCAGAAATTAATCGCGGCAATCAAGATGCTGCAATCGCAATAGCATTTTTTGTTTTGAAACATAGTATTGAAATACGAGAATTTCAAAGTGGTTTGATAGATGCTGTTTTAAAATATGGCGATAAATTGCACACGTATTGCTTACAAAAACTTAAAAAAAGTATGATGATGGAAAATTTAGACCCAGAAAATATTACTTTAGTATTATCAAATACTAGATTTGAACCATATCAAATATTTAATGAATTTTGTCTTGGACAACATATTTATAAGCTAAAATTAGATGAAAAAATAATTTCTGGTGATATTACGTCCACTGGAGAGGCTAATCCGATAACAGCTGACGATGAACCGGTAAAGAATTTATATGATGCATTGGAGTTCATAACATATAAAGAGTACAAAAACTGTATCATACATGTTAAAGATAAATCATTTGCTATTTATAAAGGACAAAAAATGTATTATTTGTTTGATCCAAATTGTCGTGGTCCCAATGGATTGAAAACAACAAATGGTGTGGCATGTTTACTTAGATGTATGTTTCTAGATCAATTAGTTGAAATCATTAAATTGAATTTACCAGAAGAAGGAAGTAATCGTTTCTACATAGACGGTGTAAACATTGAAAAAATACCGATAAAACGCGGAACACAATTAGGAAAAAAGAAGTTACCAACATCGCTTACTGAACCATCCGCATATAGAACAATACAACCAGGTATAATTCAAACTAAGTAGTAACTTTTTTAAAAAAATCTCTTGTAAGTAACAAGTAACTTTTTACATTCAGCCAAATTCTGACGTATAGAAATTATTATTTATTTTATGACTAAATATTGCCATATTAAAATTTTTCAAATAAAAAAAAGAATTTTTTATCAGTACCTACTTTTCAAATTTTTAATTTTTAAAACCGCCGTTTTCAAAAATAATAAATCTTTAAAAAAAAGTGTATTTTGTTAATGAAAAAGTTCGAAGTGCTTTTTAATCAAATTTCTACTAAAATTGGAAATATGAAAGAATCGAATTTGTTTATAAACATTTGCTACGTGTTTGCCTTTCTTGGGCAAGAAGTGTTAAAATAAATTGGCCATATCCTCTGTTATTTTATATATATATATATATATATATATATATATATTTATGTCCTATGATCCTGAGGGGGACGTAGGGCCTCAACAAATGCTCGTCAACGAACTCGATTCTGTGCTTATACATATGAAGAAATTCCCAAAAACTTCCTTTGTATAGGTGTTACTACAAATTCTGCCTATACACGTTAAAAAAGTTGCAAATAAGGATAATTAAAAGCTTCTTTGAAGCTTATAAACAATTAAATTACGATATTACATATAATTTAATTATAGTGTAAGGCTTCATGATTTTAAAATTACTTTCTATTTTCTCAGAAGAAACTATAGATGTTGTAACTACACGAAGCTAGAGTCGGATTTAACCTTAGCTTCGCCCCTGGGCACTATGAAAAATACCGCCCCTTACCGAAATTTTACATTACAAAATTGAATAAAATTTCGATATACAATTATAGCCCCGAAGTGCAATTCGATCGGTGAAGCCTTTCAAAAGTTATGAGGGATTTACATGCATATATCACACGGAATTGGTTCGAAATAGGTTCTTAGGACTAGTTCTCAAAATGTCGAGATTTGATCGCCAAAATTTTTACCACAATTTTGTTGATGAAACTGCAATGTTTAATTTTGAAAATACTCTTAGAAAAAAAATTATTTTATTTATTATAATTTGAAGATATTTCCATCATGATTACATTTTTCAAATAATTTTCGATAACGCAGAGAACTGAAAATTTACCGCCTAGCCCCGAGTGCCCCTAGCATAAATCCAGCGCTGCATGAAATTAAACAAACTTGCAAAGTATACACAAAACTACAACTGCAATGTATAATTTTACGAAAAGTATTTGTTTTTATTTTACAGGTAAAATAATCCTAACAGGAACACTTTCACAAGAGGATAAACGATTTAATCGTGGCAAACATGTGCAAAGTGCAGCTTGTGCACTTGTTGCTTTAGCAATGAGTGAGATTCATCGAACTGATACTTGGACTAAGGATATTGTTGATGAAATAATTATAAATGGAGATCGATTATATGGTGCAACGGTCGATAATCTTGGTTTTAAATTTAATCCATGGGAAGAGACAATGACTGTACAAATATGCGATAAAGACTTTTATGTTGGAGTTAATCATGTTATATGTGAGATGATTGATGAACTTGACGAGCATATAATGCCACTAGCGAAATTACATTATGGAGTGGAACGATTCTTTAATTCTAACTTACCTCATGGTATTATTCAATCAAATCGATTAACTGCCGCAATATGGAAAGATTCAAAATTCTATTACATATTTTATCCATATCCTTTGAGTTCAACTGGTCAAAATTATCAAAATGGAGCAGCTTGTATTATGGGTTTTAATTCGACAGATGTTTTAAGCGAACATTGTTTGACAAATATTCCACGAGAAAGTTATCAAGAAACATTCACAATTGTGCCAATTGCAATTCATTTAATTAATAAAAAAAGTCTACTAAATAAAGAATTTTATCTAACTCCTTCCTTAGATAAACAAGTTATTGATAATAATGGAACTAAATCGTCAAAGAAGAGAGAAAATAAAATAAAGAAGTCAAAAAAATTATCGAAATATTGGGTTTCACTGAAAGAAGACTCGTCAATATTGTATGGTGGATTTAGTCAAACATCAAAAGTATTTATAGAATCCAGTCGGGGTTACCAAGCCGCTGCAAATGCGATTATTGCAATTGTCATGTTTCATTTAAATGAGCCTAGTTCGTGGACCCAAAATACTTTAAATAGTATTTTAATGTCTGGTGATCAATTATATAAAGACAGTTATTTACGATACCGACCTTTAAATCGAGAGATTGGATTAAATATGTTATTACGTAAATTTTATATTGAAAAATATTGTGTTGAGGTCATCGTTTACAAAGCAACGATCGTAGGAAAATTAAATGAAATTGATATTTCAACTGGTATTCATAATTTCTTTTTGCATGAACGCGCTGGTGTATTTATTGCGTATAGTATGACTTTAGCAATTTTTCAAAAAGGTGGACAATATTATTTGTTTGATCCATATGGTTGTGAGCTTAAAGGCGATGTTGATAATCATGGCAGAGCAATTCTAATACGATATAAAAATTTAGCAAATATTGCTAATTATTTGTATGCACAATTCTCAACTAACGATAGTAATGAAAAACAATACAATATTCATGCTATTCAAATTAAAGATATTGTTTATGTTCCATAAAATATTAATAAAATGTCATTTTGTCAATTTTACGCGTTTGAAAAGTTCATCTTAGATTACTAATTAAATTGCTAAGAATGATCTTCGTTTCTTCGACTAGTTTAATTTGTTACAATTAATATAGTTCAGTCGGCAGATAGTTTCAGATAGAAAAAGGTCGAAAGTTAATGAAACTTTTCCTCAAAGCTCTCAATAACTTTTTTCTTTTACGTCTTATGGCAAAAGCATTCCTATACTTTTTTGTAAAGCGTTAAATTTCCTAAAATTCTAATCTATTTTACAGTGTTGTGTTCAAATATAATGTAAAATGTTGTTCAATTATTTTTACTCGATCAGAATTTTTTGAATAGTGATAACAATCTTTTGCACTTTTGGCCTTGCTCTTGGAAAAATTGCAAAACCAGGACTACTTACCCATCGTTTAGCAGAACTGTACCGAGAACAAAACAGAACTACAATATTTACGCTTATTAAGTCATTTAATCGAAATTAATGACATTCAGTTAAAATAATTTCCAGATCATTTCATAAGATTTACGATTTGGCACTTGAAAAACTTACCTTATTTATCAAAATATGAACATTAATCACGATCTTTCTCGAAGTTCTCGATATTTTGATTTCTAAAAGATTCAAGAGCTATTGCCTTTTTTTGAAAAAAATTATTTATTTATTTTTTTTGAAAATAACAAAATGTTTATCATTTATTTTGAAAAAAAGTTTCAATACAACATACTAAAAAAAGTGGACGGATAATTAAAAAATATTAAATATAAGATTAATCTGCTTACTAAATAACTACACACGTATTACTAAATTAAAATTGGATTTGTACTTGATGACTTAAGTAAAAAAGTTTTTTTATAAAAACAGTCCAAAGAAATTAAACAAAATAAGAATTAATTTCGAAAAAATTAACTAAATTACGTGCTTGGAATTTTTGAAACCGAATAAAATATTAACAACAGCTAAAAATTCCACAACATTAAATAAAAATTCATTTTTGTCCTAATTTTTCCGAAAACAAAAACAATGTCTAATTTCTCTGGATCAATAAAATTTATTAAAATTAATGTGTTTCAGTTTCATTTGGCTTGCTTGTTGGTGATGTTTCATTTTTTGTGTATATAATTTCTGCATATTCAGTTTTTTCATCTTCTTTTTTTACAATTGGTTTTACAGCATTTGTTTTCACTAAGTCTAATTCTGCGTAAACAATTCCATCTTTCTTCTCTCCAGTTACTTGTGTTGGAGTTGTAATTTCAACATCCTCTTCTTGTAAAGTCTATGAATAAAAATTCAATTTATTAATAAAATTCAATTTTTAACTGTTGTGCTTTTTATTTCTTACGTCTGCATCACCGATTTCTACATCTTCATTTTCTTCTTCCGCGGGTGTTTCATTTTTCTTCTTGAATATAGATTTTAAATTATCGAACCGTTTTTTCTTGTGAGCCTCAACATTAGCACTTTCTGTATCACTACTGAAATAAAGCAAACATAGTCATTGCCCAATATTTTAAATAATAATGGCGCAGGAGCCAATGATAGAAGAATATTGCAACTTTATTTCAACTGTTTAACATCGGTATTTATCACAAAATATTTACATTGAAGTTGTTAGGTTAAATTATAGACGGTGTCTCTAGAGTGGGTTCCATTTATAATGAGGTGGGACCATCAGTTTTGTTTAAGGACGGCAAGAGCAGGGTATCAACAGAAAAGGTTAATTTTCCTCATCGTAATCCATTGATAGACCCAAACGTTCAGCAAATTTGCCTCTCAGCCAATATCTTGGCTACAATCATTTTTTTCATTTAACATTGGCGTTTTGAAGTTAGACTGAAGTTTGAATAGAGATAAGAAGCTGTGATAACAGCGTAGATGCTTTCATTACTCTATGATAACGAAATGTCGTAAGGCTTTGCAAAATTATGATTTTTAATTAAAAACTACCTTGTTTGACTAAAATTTCATACAGCTCATAGGACATTTATTTATCACAGAGTAAAATAGCTACCATGAAAACTGGTATCACAGTTTGGTTGCTCAAGGTTCAGTCTTAGAAAAGAGTATGCATTTACCAACTAATTCAGAAAAAATTTCAATCCTATAGTGCCTTTGAAGAAAAGAATACACGCTTGAGAATTTTATAGCTGAAGACTAGTGAACTGTAGGGAAGCGCTCTTTTATTTGAACTGGTAATTACCAAAGTCACTCTCTGAAGGAAACGGAGACATTGTTTTCACATTTAGATATAACCCGTCATCTTCAAAAGTTTGATTTTGTCTTTAGTTCATAGTTCACAGTTTTGTAGCAAAAACGGCCGCACGTCATGAGCACTTAAAGTATAAGCAATAAATGGATTGGAATAATTATTCTACCATTGGGTCTAGTACCACAACATTTTCGAAGGAAATCTTACCTTTCGTAATGTTGATTATTTGATGCAGCACCTGCAACAATAAACAATTTATAATAAATATTTGAAGTTTTTGATTACTTTCGAGAAGTTTTAGGCATTTGTCATGGACAGGACATGCAAACCAATGTAACCATTTTATCTGAAAGCGCAGAATGTATTCCGATTAATTCTTTTTTTCTTCGGTATACGTTTAAGTAGTTTGATTTAATGCGCTTGACACTCAATATGTTATGCGATAGCTTTGGTTATCGACCGTTAAATTGTTCTGTGCCTAGTTAACTCTACAAGATTTTTTCATTATAGATTAAAATGATCCACCATGTATTGATTAGATAATCAGAATATTCGGTGTGATTTTTTTTAACTAGACAAGCGCTTAAAATTCGAAGAATAAGATTATCGAGAACTATGCTTTAAACAAAAACCGTGCGATTTATTGGCATACATTTCACGCAATCATTACGCCTTGAGCTTTCAGGTTCAATGATAAGCTCACTCTGTTTCATAACTGATAAGAGATAGAAGTAAACATTAAATTAGAAAGTTTTTCTTTATTTTAAAGGTAAGTATTCTTCTTCTTTCTCTTATCAGTTATGAAGCAGAGCTTTTCATTGATACTAAAAGTTGAGGTAGAATTTAATGCGTAAAAAGTGCGTATATGAATTCACCTTTTTTGTGTGAAACATATTTTTGAGCTCAAGATATGTCAAGTTAAAAAAATACACCCCGTATAATAATTTTTTATAGCTTAAATTAATTTTCTGCTATATAGATTTCAGTAAGTGACTGAATTCCAAAATCAGCTCGTTGAATGGAGTTCACTAAACGCAATAATTTATCTGAGGAATAAAAGTTGTATGAAAATGTAAAAACTGTCTAAAAACAACCAAACAATGCCCTCATCTTCGTTAAGAGGATATAAAAGGCAATTCTGTGTTAGGTCATTAATTCCTTTTAATACTTAAAATCTTAAAATATTTAAAATACTTAAAATCAAGTGCAACGATAATTTTTATTAAAAAAAGTAATTTATTTAAATGTTGCCAAAAATTCGAATACAATAAATTTCTTATCGACTACGTGAATATATAAAAATCGAATGTCTATAATACAACTGATAATAAATTTTAAAGTAATAAGTATACATACAATAAGAATATTTAAAGTTCGTGCAAAAATAAAAATAAATAAAAAAAATTTGATCAAATTGAGATTCGTTCATTGGAAACAACACTTAAATACAATATATATTTTTGTTTTTATATTTTGATAGACTATCAATACCCCTGAGTCAATAGGAAATTGTAGCTATCGTTCATACAAATATGTTTTATCAACTAATAACTATACTCTAATTAATTTAAAATCGTTTTTCAATCAAATATCATGAGGTTACTTTCCATTCTCAAATTTTAATGGTAGATGAACTTTTTTTTTCAAATAAGTATGGTTTTTCTGGATCTATTCATTTTAGTCCGAAATTTTGAATGGAATTTTTACGAAACTATCTACATAATTGGAATTTGACTTGCAGTGAAATAAATATATATAACAAATGAAAATATACAATATTAAAGCACAATTACCAACCTTTAATCAAATCTTACAGTAGAGTAAAATTTATCGAGAAGACTAAGGGGCTAAAAGAAATCTCTTGTCTGATAATCCGTATTTGTAACTTAACTTTATAAAAAAAAGTGTCAAAAAAGATAAACTCATTTTTAATATTTAAAGCTAGCTGAAATGAAAAATCTAATAAAAATAACGTTTTGGTTACCAGAAGAGTTTCAAAGCAATAGACTTTTGTCCACTATGGATAAATCTGTTGGATAAAAGTTTCTAATGATTAATTATGATATGTAGATAACAAAAATCAAAATTCTTTTTATAAAGAATAGGATTATTATTATTATTTTTAAATAAATTTAGTAAAATTATGCATCCGGTTACGTGACAGCAAACACCAATCAGATGCATTGTGAAATTCTATGTAAACAGCATTACTTGGCCACAACTGTTTATAAATTGAATGATTGTATGAAAGGCGTATAAAAAAAAATGATTGTATGACAAGTCCTGATGTCATACAAGACGCCATGATAGTCTACACTGTTTTCGAAGTAAATTTGAAATGGTTTTTGAAAATGCAAAATACATAATGTAAATAGTGTATAAATACAAATTGAATTAGAAATTAGTATCAGGGAACAAGGATGGAATCATATTACAAGATAACCAAAATTCTACTGTAGATTTGATATGATAAGCTATTGGGGGGCAATTATTCCGCATTTAAATTGAATATTATTATTATTTACTACTTATACTTTTTTTGCACAATAAAGTTTGTCAATCATTTACATAAAAACTTTTACTAACAGATCTTTTAAGCTGTCTAAAATAATTTTCAGACAATACTTATTGGCCTATCTTGATCTTGTAGTTAGTTACGTATACACTCTAAGTCATAATAAACGCAAAAGTTGAACCATTCTAAGTGATATTACTATAATAGTACATGTAATTAACATATAATTTTATAGCTATAACAGTTAGATTAATAATCGCGTGCATTTTTTGTGACACAAAATGTACACTAATTACTTTTAGATTGCCAAAAATTTCTCATTATTTCTTTGAATTTACTTTTTTAAAGCTTATCAAACTTATTTACTTGATTTTCAAATTTTTTTCGATAAAATTTAGTCATAGTCAGCAAATTATCGACCTATATAGAACAAAATTTGTTTTTTTCATTCGACATTTAGGTATCTTCAATAAGAAACAATATTGAGTTGTTGCATGCAGTTAGGCAATTTTTTATGTTTTTAGAAAGCCTTTAATCGATCAATTGTTCTTCTATTGTTCAATTAATATTTTAATTTGTTTAATTTCTATAAATAAATCCATTATTGGAAGACAACGTTATACACGAAAAATTCTTATTCATCTGTTACGGGACAAGGGTTTAAATTAACTCAATATAGGTTTGAGTCTTTGGTCTTAATTAAACGCTTGAAGATAATATTAACTAAATAGATTTAGATATTATGAGATACGCAATGAAGCCCAATATGTAATTGATTGACTTAATTTTATTAAATAAAATAAAAATTTTATTATCTATAAACATAATTTTAATTTTGATTAAAAAAATTTTTTTTGAAGCGCTCTTAAAAAATAAACAGATTTGAAAATCTTTTAATATAATCTAAAAAATGTGTGATTCGTTTTTAAAATTGATTTGAAAAACTAATTTGGCAGTTTTATTTTTCTTTAATTATTTAACTATATATTTAATAATTTAAAATGAGATTTGTTTGCGAATTGAGTAACAATTTATATAGTTTGAGATGCCACATATAAAGTTTTGCGATTATATTTTGGTATAATACGGTTAATAATTTGAATTATTTATTTTTTTTTATTTTTAAATAGCACATTAATTTACAAAGACAACTTAGATAGAATTTTTTTTTGGAGTTATTATATATATCAACGAACTATTTATATGAGAACATATAAGCAAACAAAATGAATAATTGTGTTAAATTATTGAAATAAAGTTATTTAACTTAAGCATAAACATTTTAGACAAAATTCATAATTCTTGTTCAATCATTACTGTTTTGAGGATAAGAAATAAACTGGCTTGAAATTCCGACTGAATTGAATCGATATAAATAAGATTTAATCGAAAATGGAGTTGTCATGAACATCCATTTAAACATTCTAAAAGTAAGTTATTTTATGTTTACACATTTGTAATTTGGTGTGGTAATTTTTTACACGTTTTTGTGGATATTTAGTGAACGAAAAATGTGTCATTTAAGGAAAGTGAATGTGTCATCCTTAATAAAGTAGTATGTTTCCTTAAACATATCACAAATATGTCACAATTAACACACTACAGAACTTGCAATGAGAATGAGCGAGTTTCAATCGAGTTTCTTGGTCACGGAAAGTTAATTAAATTGATACAATTATTAAGCTAATAGTATAGTACTTTTCCAATTAGCCAGATAATTAACTTCCTAAACTAATTTTTCATAAAACTGAGCGCATATTGAATCGAAATCCGTTGATTAGTATATGAATAATATGAAAAATTGTAAAAAAATTGAATTCGTAGGAAAATTGAACAATTATGTAGAACTTACTGATAAATATACGAATTCTTCAAAATTGGAGAAAAAAAGATTTATATGGAATTTCTTCATTTGAATTATTAAATAGAATTAATGAAACAAAATTGAAAGCAGGCAAATACTTAAACTATCTAAATCCTGTTTTCGGAGCTATGGAAAACTTTTTCAAAACGGGGATGTTTTGTGCTCTAATATATGCTCAGCCTTATTTCAAAGAACAATAAAATTATGAATTTCACTAAAATGGCCAGTTTAGCAGACAAGTTATATATTTTATATTTAAAAAAATAAATTTTACTAAATATATGTCGCAAATTTTCTCTAAATACATTTTTACAAAAATGTTTTTTGTTGGGATATGATGGATAATGTTCTTAATAATTAGATATGTGTTTATTTTTAATTTAACTACACAAAAAAGAAAATGTTCCATTATTTTTCAAATGTGAAAAAACATTATTTTAAGAAAATATCACTTGGTAAAATTTTTAATAAACTTTGTTGTAAGTAATTCTTTTATTAAGATCACAATTGAAAAAAATTAATTATTTTTTTTATACATTTTTTACTTAAAAAAAGTTTAAAAATTCCTTTTCTGTTTATAAATATTGATTATAAATCGGCAGTTGTTACACTTCAGTGTCAACTTTTTTCTCGGATCGTTTAATATCAGTTTCAGTTGGAATTTTAGTATTTCCATTAACATAATCGTCTTGAAGATGTTCCGATTTCACTTGTTCACTATCAGGAGATGGTACCGTTGGATTATGATGACCCCCCTCTACATCATATTCACCATCACGCTCTTGCACTGATGCACTGTCTTTTGTGTAGTCAATTACATGAGAACCACCTACGGACAGACCAACAAATTAATGAAATAAATGTTAATATTTAATTACGTTTTAAAAGCAATTATGCTACTGTCAAGCAAATTATTAACAGTAAACCCTCTAACTAATATTCTAAAATGTTGGTCAAAGAATTTAATTCATTTAATAAGATGTTAAAAAGGTGTTGGGAAATTAAGGATGGTAAAAGATCCTGACAATTTATATTGGAATCATATAATTTATTTTTGTCGAACGATGCAGGGTATAGGTGAAATTACGGCGTTTAAAAATATTTAAGAATGAGAAAATCGTTGGATTTCGGTCATTCGCCCTCGAAAATTAAAAGTTATTGTAATAAAAAGTTTTCTATAAAGGTATGGACACTCATTAGCATCGAAGTTGGCTATAGTGTTCTAAATGTACCGAAGAAATTTACAAATTCTTATTAAAGAATTTAGAAAAAACATTTGATTTCTATGCTAGTTGGTTTTCTGTTTTTTTTGAGGAATTATGAGTCTCCCGTAAGATGGAGGAACTCGGAAAACTACAAAGGATTTTAGGTTTCTTATATTCTCAAAATATTATGATATGTCTGGTTTTAATTGGTAACATCTAAGAAATAATGAATGCACATCGTCGCACAATACCACATTGACCGCTACCATCAAGGCTCTCTTCGGGAAATAGTAAGATCAAACTTAGTGATATTCAATTTTTTTATCTTCTTCACAATCTAAATCGATTGGATCAGGTTTTATATAGCCGGTCTCGGGATTTTTGTAAAATATTATTTCTAGCGAAAACACGAATTTGACTTAATTTTATACTCCTAAAAAACTAAATTTGAGTTATTTCGGACAATAATAAAGTGTATCCATCGAGCACTGTTTACTTTTTAGAAAAGTTATTCTCACTGATCGCTATGGTCAGTTGGTCTCTTTATATGGAAAAAAGAAAAATAGTATTCGATATTGAACTGTTAAAGCATAAGCTGCTGCTTCCAATCAAAAGACTAATGACTAAGCATATGAATTTGAGCTCGTGCGGATATAATAGAGTGGTGCTTGAGAAAAATTATCATAGCACATGCATATTGTTTATTTTTTGTCACAAGTTTTTCGGCGTTATTATCAGCATAAACTATTTATGATTTTAAACTATAGAATCCTAAATCTTAGTATACACAAAAATATAAGTGTCCAAAGAGAATTGCTCCCTAAAATTTTCAAATTTATTTAGTATACTTAAAAAGCTTTTAACCTTTCACTTTTGATATAGTTATGAAAATGGCTGCCTGGGACTCGTTTCGAATTATTTTAAAATAGTTCAGTTCTTTCACATTCAATAATAGTATTATTTGTGATAATAACTATATAAGGCAAGGGCCGGATTAACCATAAGCAGAGTAGGCAATTGTCTAGGAGCTCTGTATCTACTAGGGGCCCCCACGCAAAGAAATTGAAAATGTTTCATAGAGAGAAAATTTATCTTCTAACGGCTGAAAAGTGTTCTTACGCCTTGCATTGTCGAAAAGCCGCGATATGGTAAATTCGACCCTGTGTAAGGCCCTCCATATAAAATATATACTAGAGCAGTATTTCTACACCTTTTTTCGTTAATTTACAGATGCTACATGGATGGATAAGTTAAAAAGCCTTAATGTACAAAATTATGAAGGGTTTACTGATAATATAATGGAGCTTTTACTGATAATATTTTTACTTAAATTTTCTACTTTTCTAATGGTAAACCTCCAATAATTCGAGCAGTTTTATCTGGAAATTTTTGTCGAAGGTTTTAAAATATTATAATAGATATATTTTTGAGATTTTTTTCCGAACACGTTTTAACAACAGTTGGAAGTTGTTAATTCTAAAGTTTTATTTATTTGAATTCATGAATTCAAATATCGTAGTAAAAATAATAGGTTAGAGTAAACAAAAGAAAGTACTGAACATTTCTGTGAGAGTGTCATCGAAACGAAATGTTTGTTTCCGAGATTAGTTTGGGGTCAGACAAACAGACAAAAAAAATTTGTATATCATGTAAATAATTTTATGAGAATAAATAACGTGTAAGATGCAAATACAACTTATATAAGTTTTTTGTATCAAAGGGTTCGGCGATAAAGTGAAAATTCAAGAAGAGCACTTTGAAAAACTTAATATAAATTTTCCAGATAAACCTCTGAGCTTCAAATTATTGGATTATAAATATATACGATAAAAATTTGTTAGTAATTTAAAAAAACGTGCAAAACACAATACCTAAATGTATTATTTCTCCTCAAACAGTCAAAACCAAGTTCTGATTTAATTTGACTTTCAACAAAAAACGTGCATACTTGAAGCAAGAGATTAAACTATATAATTACCAACGTATCAATTGTTATTTCTACGTGGTCTTGGCATTTAAGTAAAATACTTTTTATATAAGTTTTTTTTTTAATCAAAAAAGATAGTAAAATTGTGCTTCAATTTTTTTAAATTTTCTATTCGAAGTTTACCTTAAATCTATTGGCGTCCTTCCAGAGAAATGGGTTCTTTAGCTTGCATATAAATAGAATATTTCAAAATTATATTTTGTTTTTATTATTTTAATAAAATAAGTCTACTAAAAAGCATGCTTAAAAACGTTACTCACCTCCAAAACACCATCGTCCAGATGCTCTTGCGTATATTACCAGGAATATTATTAACAGAACTAATAAAATGCTGACAACGATTCCAATAATGGGACCAACACCTAATTCCAATCCTAAAATAATAAAATTACGTGTTACTTATAACTAATGAAGCTATTATCTGGATTTCTAATCTGAGGATGGTAAAATTTATTCGCAGTCACAAGACAAGACATCGAAGGCATACCACTCTAGTTATATAAGCAATAATTTTTTTTAAATTTAATAATTTTTCAATTTTATTAAAATTTTCACAAGTCTATACTGAAAATTTTCGGGTGAAATGATCCACCAGGAAACACAGTACAGGTGAAAATATGGATGTCACACCCCTTGGTATCTCACCTCTGCACCAGTAAATATGTACGGCGTTGCTGCATACTATCTCTGCATAAGTATTAAGTATAAGTATCGGTACCGGAATTTCTGTATGACTTTTGTGTTATTCGGTTCGAATATTTATGCAGAGTTAGTATTCAGCAACGCCGTACATATTTGATTGGGCAGGGGTGAGATACCAAGGGGTGTGACTTCCATATTTTCATCTGTACTCACCTGTACCGCCCAAAACTGACGCCATGGTGCTCAAACTTACTTTTACATATAGGAGCATCTTTTTCAATATTTCAAGGTGGATCATATCACTCGAAAATTTCAGTATGGGCTTGTGGTTTAGTTGGGCCAATAAAAAATTATTTTTATAATTCGGAAGTTGTTACATTTAGTGATTTCCAGCTAGAAACGTAGATCAGCACTATGTCTTTTTTAAGATGGCGTGCTTTTAAATAATGAATTTCATCTGGGTTTACAAATATGAGAACTTAAACTTTTAATATTTTGAGAGGAATTGATGATAGTGCTGAAAAGATGACAGAAATTTTCAATGTCATTTTTTTTAACGGATATTTACCTTGGGGTTCAGCATTCGTAGAAAGTACAATAAAATAGTCAGTTGAACCTTGATCATTGTATGCGGTTAATCTGAATTGAGTTTCTGTATCTTCTTTTTTAATATTATTTATAAATAAATTGGCTTTATATGTTCCTCGACCCTAAAATAAAAAAGTATAAAAATTAATATTAACATAAATGAATTTAATTTAACAATTTTCATACCAAATCTTCAGGACTGGCAGCTTCAAATCGTCCCGTGGGATCTGCAGTTCCTTCTTTTACTTGCACACCATCAATTGTCCAATGCGTTGAAGGTCTTGGATTTCCTGTAAATTCTACGCTAACAACTCCTGGTTTACCAAGTTCGTAGTCAAATAAGTCAATTGGATTTTCTGATGGTGGTTGTGGAGCATCTAAAAATTTCCAAAAAATTAGTTTCATAGTTTTGGGGACAATTTAAAATTTCTTATCACACAATAGTGCTTTTAAACTTTTACAAAAGTGTAAAGAAAATGATATATTAGTTTTTTCTGTATTAAATGTCTAAGACAAGAGTAAAACACTAATGTTCGGCTAACTACGTGGCAAAGACCTTCGACAAATTCTAAAGCCGTTCCCAAATGTCTCCATTTATCGTGATCAATGAAGTATTTTTTTTATAATCCTAATATAACTTATGAGATTATCCTTTCAGCAAGTTTTTAGGGTTCAGTTTGTAATGTATATTATCCAGAAACTGTCTTTTGGTCTAACTACATTCCCAAATCATTTTTGAATCCGCTTAGGTTAATTTTTCGAGATAACCACAAGTTTAATTTCTTAATCTGAAAGGAGACTCAGGAAGACATACTTTTAGGAACAATAATTTCTCTGCACGTTGGTTGTTTTCTACTAGGGGTTTATAATTGTTTTCGGAAAATTCTTCAAAACTGATTACGCTAGTCACAGAATCTTCGCTCTTGTTACATCTTACGGTAATGTCATTGGGATTAATGATACATCTCACATAGAACAGCAGTGACGGAGTTTGTTACGTCCTAGACCGAATATTTAGAGAACCCGGGTTCGAATCCCGGCTTCTGTGTAATTTTTTTTGTTTCTTTCTATTTGTTCAAATGAAAATACGTAATGCGCGTTAATCCATTGAAGTGTAGAGTCTCATCTTCATATGTTAAGTGATATAATGTGCTGAGATAGCAAAAGCTATTTAAAGTATCATATATGAAGAAATGAAACAGGCTGCCGTATCTTGAAAGAAGAACGTTTTTCCAGGAATATTCATTTAAAATAGTTGACGAGTTCTCTAAGTTATAAATATACTTAATATTTGTCTTACATTTAACGTTAAGTTGGATTGATGATTGATATGTGCGTCCAGCATTTGGTCCGGCTTCTGGACCAGCTCCATTTAATGCAATATGATTAGCTACACAACGTAACTGTTTACTGTCATCTTGAGGCGATAAGCGTCTTGTTAAATTTTGTTGAACAGTTTGTAAATCATCAAGTCCATTAATTATAATTGGTTCATTTAATCCTTCGACTAGTAAATCGTTGTCTAAATACCAAGATATGTTTGCGGCTGGTCTACCATCTCGAATATAACAAGCTGCTTGTAAAACATCTCCAGCTCTATAAATTTGTTGAGCCTCTGAACCACGATTTACATCTAATTCTGGAGCTTTTGGGGGTTCTATAAGGAGAATAAAATAAATTAGTAAGATTGAATGAAAAAGAATATAAAGTATTTCAAAAACTTACTTGCAACTAATAAATTGATATGCCCTGCTGATTCTTTGACTTCATTTGGTGTACCCATCGTACAATTAATGATTCCATTATTTTTGTCTGTTATTCGGGTAATTGTAGCTCCACAATGACCTGCAGCAAGGCCTGCTCCAAAGTATTTAAGCTAAAAAAAAAAAAATAAAATGTTATTTTTAATTTGTAAAATTCAAACCGTTTTGTATATGAATCGATGTTAAGAGCCATATTAGTTCTCTGTTTGGTTATTGAATTTGGAATCGTGTTTGCTTGTTACAACAGTTTCCGTGCGGATATTTTATTTATATAAAAAATCCAAATTTTGATTTCAAAAATTACATCATTTGATTACTCCTTGGTTGTGATTTTTCATTCAAAAGTGGCTTTCATTAGGCCGCCTGGAATACTTTTCCCGTTTTATCGATAATTGCTGCAACCATACACGATACCAATATCAAGTTAAAAAACTTTGGGAAGAATGCTGACTTGCCCTTCGTTTTATGTCTGCGTATTTAAATTTAAAATATAGTTTACCGTATGATTGGATTCGTCAGTATGCTGCATGAAAAAGATAATTAACCTTATTAGTCTTAAGTGAATAATTATAAATACTCCAGTGCTGATGCGGACTGACACAAAAGTATGGGACACTAGATTTTTTTTATTCATTTATTGAATAGGGGGTTGTTTGGAGATCTTAAATCTGATTTGTAATATTCGTGAAATTAACCCTTTCGCCGCCATCTTGGAAAATAATTTTTTTTTGCGTTTTAGCCCATTTAAGGTCTCCAAATTACACCCTATTCATTGAATGAATAAAATCTAGTGTCACAGACTTTTGAGTTATCCCTCTTCGATTTACGTAAGTGCACTGGACTTACAGTTAAAAAAATATATAACGAGACTACAAAGTCTCTGAACTACTGTTGAGCTCTCCATAAAATAATTTTAATTTTCTCAGATGATTTCGAGGTATTTCGTAATATTTTTACAATATTCCTTACGCTGTATGTTTAAGTTTAAAACTATTACCTATTTTGTAAGGACTTTTTTCTAAGTATTATTTTTAACAATGTTTGATGTGGAAGAATTTTTTTGGACTTGCATTTCTGCAAACCAAAAATATCGTCGTATATTCATTGTTTATGTTTATTACTAAATTACAAGACAAAATTTGTCGCATGTAGTTAATAAGATATGCATGTTTAGGTTAAATCTTTGGAGAAAATAGTGTTAGTTTAAATAATGTTATTATTGTCACATAATTATTATTATCTATTATCTTTACTCTGAACAGAGAAAAGTGCTTACTAATTAGGTATTTATTTCAAAATATAATGACAAAATTGTTTTTATAATAAAAGCAAAAATTCTAATAGATGTTAAGGGAGTATTGTTACAGACTTTAAAACAACACATATTTTCTGTGAATTTACCAGAAAAGTTGTTTGGGTTGGAAAATTTCTGGATTTATTTTTCCTAATTTTGCTAACGTAAATGAATTAGTACAGAAATTTTTAAGGATAAATTTTTGAAATAATTAGTTCGAAATAAATACTTGAAAAAAAGAGGAAAATTCCAGACATTATTCTACTGTTCCAGAGATAAAAAAATTACAAAAATTGCTAGATTCAATATTAAACAGTCTCAAGTAAAACAGAAGAAAATCAAGAGAATTCAATTTTATCCATTATCCTAAGCTGGAATGAAATTATTGAAGGGTCATGTTACACCTTCGTGACACCCTACTGCCATACTTTTATGGCCCTAATAACAGCATAAAGGAATTCGAAGTCGAAGTCACCATTATTATAACTTTATTGTGAGTCATAAACTCTATTGTGTGTCTCTTTATCCAAGTCCGCATTGCTCATAGAGGAGGAAGCGCGACGGGTATACGAATCTTCTACCTATCTCAGTTTCTTTTATGAGATAGGTAGAAAAAAAGAAGTTGTCTTTCTGTCTTGCTAGTATTTTACGATGTCGCTGGTTAGGTTGTCACTGTCTTACTCGTATTTTAAGTGAGGAGTCCGAGGGACTTCTCTGAGTCACATTTGCCCATGCCTGTTCTAATGCATCAGTCATTTTAAAAATATTTTAAACATCCCTGTTTGTTACTTTTAGATACCTATAATTTTATTGTATCTTTTGCGTATTCAATACAATACTTACAACAGTATGTAAGCAAAAATTTTTATATTGTTTTACGATATATGTGAAATGGAAAACTATGTCTTTATATTAAAGAAGAAAATATATTTCATGTTGTATACGTCCGCATGAGAATTTAATTTAAATATAATTATGAGAATTAATCAAGATTTACATGATTATTAAAAAAAAATAATAACAAAGAATAACATTAAATAAAAAGGTAGGTCATGAAAATGGGTGATGTCAATAAACTGTTAAATTAAATTTAGAATGACATAAAAAAAAAGAAAAGTAAAAAAAAAAACAAGTGAAAACAAACAATTGACTGAGTTAATTGTTGAAATACCTTGTATAGAAAGTGTTGAAAATCATTGCTTGTATTATTATACCATGTATATATGAAATATACATAGTATATTAAGTTTAGTCCCAAGTTTGTAACGCTTAAAAATAATGATGCTAGGAAAAAAATTTTGTCATGGGTGTTCGTAAAATCACCTAATTAGTCCATTTCCGGTTGTCCGTCCGTCCGTCTGTGGACACGATAACTCAAAAACTAAAAAAATTATCGAGCTGAAATTTTTACAGCGTACTCAGGACGTAAAAAGTGAGGCCAAGTTCGTAAATGAGCATCATAGAGCATCTTGTAAACCGTTAGAGATAGAACAAAAGTTTAAATGTAAAAAATGTTCCTTATCAAAAATTAAACAACTTTTGTTTGAAACACTTTTTCGTAAACATCATTGTTTACCCGTGAGGGCGCCAATCAGGCGGAAATTTTATAATATGTACTATACTTGATTATCAGTTATGTATGTGTCACATGTTTGTATGTGTAATGTGATAAAGAAATCAACACTGACTATGCATGGTATTTCAACAATTAACTCAGTCAATTGTTTGTTTTCACTTGTTTTTTTTTTTATAAATTAGAAGAGTTATATTATATCAATACAATTATGTTACAAATACATGCTCGAATTGCGCGTTACAAATACATGCTCGAATTGACCTATGTTGCTCATTTGAGAACTCAACCTCACTTTTTACGTCTTGAGTATGCTGTAAAAAATAAATATTTAGGTGATTTTAGAAACACATATACCTACCAAAATTTTGTTCGTAGCATCAATCTTTTCAGACGTGGGACTAAACTTATTATACCTTGATATATATCACATATATACAAGGTATAAAAACGTTAATTAAAAGTACATTACATATAAAAATATTTCCGGTGTATAGTTTTTAATAATTGAAAGTAATATATAAAGCAATATATTGTATGTATGTTGTAATCACCATTTATATTATTGTAAATCTTTTGTTTATATAAATATAATTTTAATATTTATAAATTATTCAATTTATTTGATTTTGTTTCATATTAATATCTACGTTTGCATCCGTTTTAAGCTGTATTGTAGAGTAATCAATTTTTATTATACATTCACTAAGCCAAGGCATGGTTCTTCGAATATATATCCGATGTAAAAGTATTATTTTTACTACGGACCGTGATAAAAATCGATTCAAACGCTATTATTATATATTCTATTATATTTACGAGTTACAATGTTTTACATTCATAAAATTCTTATACCATGTATATATGAAATATATCAAGGTATATTAAGTTTAGTCCCAAATGCGTAGTGCTTAAAAATATTGATGCTGATTTAAGTAATTTTTTTAATTTCTTTTTTTTATTAAGTATATTAATAAAAAAATAGTTATATTTTGGAATAAAAAAAACAATTTGTGATTGGTTGTGACGTCTTCATATCCGTCGAGGCTAGAATCCTATCGAAATCAGGCTAAATTTACATTTTCCGCTTGTTTCCATGTAAAATTATGTTAGTTACAATATTGTAAAAACAAGTTGAGAGACAAACTATTTATCATATTACATGTTATTTTATCATTTTATCAGTTTGAATTTACAATCTAGAAAAATCATTTACAATTGTAAAATTACATGAAAATCAATAAAAAAATGTTTTTTTTAAATTTTTCTTCGTAATTTTTAATAAAATTTTCGAAAAAACTTCTTTATTCAATTTAATGAATGTTTCAATCATTCACTAATTCTTATACATATTTATGAATTTTCCATTAATTTAACTTCCACATAAAGTATATATTAAATATATTACATACTAGTATTAAAATTACCAACAACATATGAAGAATATTTTTGGTTTGTAAACGCGGAAAATTTGTGTTTATAAAAACTTTTTAATTTAGTAATTAATTAAATTTGTGAAATGATATCAAAATAATAATTATTTTCCATCACAAAGATGAATGATGCCTTGCATTGTATAATTTCGAAGTATGTTTGGATAATATCTATCATCATCTGTCTATAAAGGAATTATACACCTACCTATATATTTTATACTATAATATGATACCTTTGTTTCTATACTTGTACCTACACCTTTAAATATGTTGTACCTACATGGATGGTGTAGGTTGCTGGGTGTCGATGAATTGGAATGGGACATAGAAAATTAATATCCTGAACTATGTATGTTTGAAGTGGTTTTCTTTCTCATGTAAATTTTCATATATTATTATTACATGTTATTATCGGTTATAAAATTTATGAACGGGTCCACATCGTTTCACTCACGTTAATTTGTAAATATAATGATTTTAAATATTGTGGTATACACCTTTGGCAAATTTAAATTTGCAATATAAATTTAAAAATTTTGAACAAAAAATACAATATTCGATCATATAAATATGGTGTTGCCTGACGGCAAATTTGCTATGTTACTCATAAAAATGTAAAACTATACTTGATACCATGACAAAATTTGAAAGTGAAATTAAAATTGATTAAAAAACGAAGAAATTAAGGATTCAAAGATTATTGCCTATTGGTCGAATACGTAAGCCGGGATGCATAGTAAAAGTAGGGAAACAGCACCGATTTTAATGAAACTTTTTGTAACGTGTTTATAAGACCCCAAGGAACTTTCAGCCAACTTAACCAATTATTATTTTATTTCGGCTATTAATTGTCATTTAGTAGGTATTTTTAGTCGCTGATTACGAATCTGATGTCAGATTAACGCATTCTGTCACGTATTCCGAAAATCGCGCCATTTTTGGCCAAGAATTTCACTTTTTTGATACGGTAAACTAAGTGAAAACGGTAAATTGAGAATTTGTCATCCAAATCTAGGAATTATTTTTTGCCGCTGTTTACGAATCCGATGCAGAAATAGGCGGATTCTATGACGCCTTTCTGAAAATCGTGTCATTTTTGATAAACACTTAAATGAAGTTCATGACATCGGCTTTGTAATCAGTGACCAAAAGGACCTTCTAGAGCACAGTTTGGACGATAAATACTTAATTTGCAGTTTATGTGCACAAGAAAAGTGAAATACTTGGCTAAAAATGGCACAATTTTCGGAAGATGGGCAGAATTAGTGTACTCATATATAGGATTCGTAATCAGCAACCAAATATTCTTATTAGAGCAAAGTTTGGCTGATAAATATTTAGTTTTCCGTTTTTGTGTTAAAAAGTGGAATTCGGGTCAAAAATGGCACGATTTTTGGAATAAGTGACAGAATTCGTGTAATTTGACATCGGATTTGTATTCAGCGACCAAAAATACCTTCTTGATGAAAATTTTAAACAAAAAAAACATCAAAAAAAATTTGGACTATATATGCCCACTAAAGAGAGAACAGGGACGATATGCGGTTACCCACATAGGAAATAATAAATGGGACAAAATTGTCTTAAGCCTGGGATTTATTATTATAGATTGAGCCAAGCAAGGTCAAGGTTGGAGGTCGAATGGTAGCTCAATATTGACCTTATCGCCAAGTTAGGCAATTCTTACTAGGGTAATCCAAGATATTGACCGAGCGTGGAAATGGGGGTAGGAAAGAAAACATTGACAGAGAAGCACAGCATAGAAAGTGAGGTTGGATGGAAGATAACTCAAATATTCAACATCACATCGAAAACAGCATTGTCCTGACGCCATGCTAGCCAACAATGCTTTGATGATACTTTATTAAGTTGTAGCTTTTACGATTCTTCCTTTCACTTTTTGGATGCTCAGAACTAGAAAAAGAATTACCCGAACAGTTGGAAATAAAAATAATAAAATAATAATATACGGGCATCTTTGGCGCTTACAATGTGATGTGTCTTGTAATAAGAGCGAAGATTAAACACTTTTGGATGTTATATAGGTAGCTCCTTTTGATAATTTATTGTTCCTGTCTAACTATATCACAATTTGTTCAAAAAAAGGATGAATCATTACCAACACTTAAACTTCACAACTTTCATTCATTTTCTCATACATAGTATAATAAATATATTTTACAAAATACATACCACTTCAGTATTACCAGATGTGCTCCGGAAATAATCATTATCCTTTCATAGAGGTAAGCATAGCAAATAAATCATACAGTTTAATTAATATTTATTGATGAATATTCAAAAATGATCTATGTGTTAAAAGTATTTACTGAGTACTGAATACATACGTACAATTATAAATATGAAAATAATTTAAAAAATAATCTATTTTTAATTAAAAAAAATAAACAAAAAAAGTAACGCACATTTGGGTTTTTTTTTAATACTGGAAGTTTATTGGTTATTGATGCGGTTTTCTGGTTTGGTGGTTAATTTTTTTGTTAATTACTTTTACAATGAAATTTAACAAATGTATAATTGAAGATGTATGTTGATTTGATTACTTAGACATTGCAGGCGACTACATAGAAATATTTTTTTTTTATATTGACGATACTTTTTTATTTTTAAGGACGTTCCGAAAAATTACCTTTTCTTGGGATCAGGTTTAAATCGGGTATATGCATTAATGCCCTTTATAAGTAGGTAAAGTATTTAATACCCCTTGCGGTGTTAAATTTATAGATTTCAGCTAACTATAAAAACTATACCGCGAACTAAAAAAAGGGGTGTTATAAGTTTGACCGCTATGTGTGAGTGTCTGTCTGTGGCATCGTAGCGTAGACGGATGAATCGATTTTGATGTTTCTGGTTTCGTTTGATAGGTAATTTTACGAAGAGTGTTCTTAGATATTTTAGTTTAATTGCCATTTTGGGTTCCGTATCCCAAAAACACTAAAAAAATGGCGACGATCTTTAAAATGAAAATGCTTTAAGGAAAAAGGTAATTTAATGGAGAGTGTTCTTATATATGTTTCAACTGCGAGTTTAGGGTCCCGTTCCCGAAAAATTTGGCGGAGGTTTTTTAAATTCTGTAAATTTCACTTGTTAACATGTTTAACATTTATCTTAAATCCTATATTGAAGTGTTTTTAAAGGTATGCTTTGTTATCCAACAAGACTAATTTTCTTAAGATTAATTTGAAAAACTAATATTTATTAATTAAAACTATGACAAATATTCTCCTATAAAGAGTTCCAATTTCGTTTTCGATTGACAGCAACGCCTAAGAATTCACTTTTGAGTTGTTATAGTTTTACACTTTAGGATACTTATTGCAAAAGATATGGCCTAAGGTCGGCGCTGTAGACTTAGACAATTTGCCGTGGCAATGCTTTTTATTTCATATAAAGTGATTTGGACATATTTTGATTTAAATTATAGGTATTCGAATTTCTATTGCCTAATTATGTGCCGAATATTCAAGAAAACATGAGAGTGCCCATTATACGTCAACATACATACCACTATTGTTTCTGCAGGTGTAAAATATAACGAATCCGTCTGCATGCAAATTAAAAGAAAGGAAAAACAAACAAATAAAATTATTAATATTACTGAATAAGTTTGACAAGATTTCTTATAATCTGTCATTCGTTATCCCTTATTAACTATAACTTTTATATAGTCTCTTTTAATCGGCATAGTGAATTTGAAATTTTTTCTCCAGTACTGTATTCTTAGATAAAGACTGAAAAGGTTGGTACGAAAATTCATTTCTCAAAATAAGAAATTAAAAAAAATCCAAAAATCCATGCTGAATCCGAATAATCCATGCTTTCTTTATTATAACATGCTAAATGCTGTTTTAAAACTCTATTTGTCTAATATTATCAAAAGTGTAGATAGTTTCTAAATACTTACGCCATTGTTATTAGTTTCAGTTGCTTTCGGATGTAAATTAACTGGTTCAAATCCAGGTGCAACTATTCTACAATACTGTAGTGGTAATGGAACTTTACAAAGTATTTCAACTGTTTGTCCTGGTAATGCAATCACCGAACTTGGTTCAACTTCTACATATGCTGGTTGTACATCTGTAAGAAAACAAAAATATAATATTAATTTTATGAAACTTAGAATTTTTAAAATACTCAAATATTAAAGGGGTAAAAATAATAGAAAGTCTAATGTGCAAGAAATTGGAGATGTAGAGCTACAACCTAATGGTTTTTTTGGTATCCACTTGTTGGGCGAATTTGGCATTCTTCTTTTTTAGAAGCAAGAAACATAGGTAGAAAATAAAAGATTTGAAACTTCATATAAAGTTGGAACTACGTCAATTCATAGAAGTTAAAAAAGGTTTCGATTCGTTTAAACGAACCGTAGTCTCTGAGTGAAAATGTACTGCAAAACAGGATGAAACGCTAAAATCTAACCTAACCTACGATCTATTAAGGATGTACCAGGGCCAGGAAAATTTTGGATAAGAGGCTTGGGGAGAGAGGATTGGTCTTATGGGAAAAGACCGAAGGATGGATATGTTTTAGATTTCTCTAAAATAAGTCGGTGGAAATTAAAAAAAAATATTTAAATTAAAGTTAAAACCTTAATTAATTATTGAAAACAAAAAAGCCCTTGTGCCCGGCTAAATATCGATGTATATGAGCACAGCACGGTAGTGGGGATAAAAATTAAAAAATATATACATTTTCAATTTTGATGGTGAATTATTTTATAACTTGACAATATAAGACGAAAAGTAAAAATAAGATTTTTCGATATCTGGAATAATTTTCAAAATATCGAAAATTGAAAATTTTGTTTAATTATTTAGCTTTCGATATTTCTAAAACCAAGGCAGTTTTCGTCTACATTCATGAAGTTATAACAAAAATCATCATCAAAGTTGAAAATAAGGTACAAATATTTTCAACCCTAAGTCTAGAATTGTCTTTGCGCTCGTACTACTTTAAAACATAGCTATAGTTTTGGTTTATTTTACAGGCCCCGACTATTTTATTTATTTTGTACAATAACTAAGATACATATAGTAACGTTTTAATTAATCCAGCAATTCACTATTCATATTAAATATTTAACGATTCTATAGAAATTCTAGGTATGTAACAGTATTTTGCATGTTGTGACATTTTACGAATAATAAATACATTTTGTATAAAATAAATACATTAAAGACATTGTCTAGGTCACACACATGACGACTCATATTTACTCCCCTACAATAACAAAAAACAACCTGTAGAAGAGACAATACAACAATAGAAAAAAAAACAGGGAATAATTAAATTTTTTTTAGTGCTCTATTACGCATGGTGCATAGAATACGTTGATGATGATGGTGATCAAAGAAGCGTAACATTTCTTTGTTTTACCTGACGCGAGTTCATGAACCTCATATCCGTAGTTACATACAGATACATAGATAGGTAGGTAGATAGGTATATACCTATATACATGCTACCGACAGTAAACATTAACAACACCAGGAGATCATTCAACAACAGTTTGCATGCAGATAATATTCAGATAAGTACTCAGTTTTTGTATTCTATTCAATATTATAGATTATGGGTTATTGTAGGATAAAGTTTGTACATTCGATTTAACAAAAAATTGAATCAATTTGTAATCGAAGCACCCAATTCGCTCTTATTACTTAGCTCAAGTTTTGAAATCAGGGGCGTCGCCAAAATATGAATTTTAAATAAAAATATATACTTTAAAGGAAAAACAATTTTAAAAGTCTCTGATTGCTAATAAAGAATTTTTGACCGGTTCTTACGCTAGTGACTTTATTTTATTAGAGATATACAATTTGATTTTTGAGAGTTTTTTGGAATTTGGATAAAGCAATCCTAATAATTTTTTGAGGAAGATTACATTTATTTACATTACTGTAGTATTTTCAAAAGCCGTGTATTTCAATTACGGTGATTACGGTTCACATAACCAGTCAATAAAAATTATTAAGCATCGTTTACCAAACAGACCTTTAGGCAAGTCTTTGTAGTCAAAATATAGGGGAAAAAGGAGAAATTTTAGTGTTTTAAAATAAAACCCATTTTACCATTAATTTACCTGAAAATGCAGTTTCATCAATCAAAATGAAAATTTAAATGTGAAATTGAATTTGCAATGAAATATTTAATTCAGTAGAATTTTCTAAATCTAATTCTGCTTGAAATCGAGAAAATTATGGATCACAATGTGAAAGCAAATATGAAGGTAGTCTATTCTGCAAGGAATGCTTGAAGTAGAAAAAAATCGTATTCAAAATCGTTAAGTTAATCGCTTATGAAAATTTTAAATGAATATAAATAAGTTGAGGATATGGTAGTATCGCGTTAATTATGTCATTAGGACAAAGCAGTAGGGCAAATAGATTACTGAAACATAAGAAGAGTTAAGTCTTTTTTGCCACTGGAGTCAACGTAGGACATTCTGCAATCGGGATCAACCTCAAAAAATAGCGAATGACAAATGAAAATGCTGTGGGGAATGCCATGTGGAAAAAGAAATGCTAACACATCTAAGTCAAGATTTTCTAAATTGTCTGAAAAAGGTAACAAAAAATAGACATCGAGAAAATGACAAACTTAGTTACAAGCTAGAAATCCTTTAAAGTGAAAAGTTAAGAGTGGAGAATGGTTTTTTAAAATGCAGCCCTCTATACTTGAGTTATTTTACCGAGACCAACATTTAAAAAAACAAGATACATTTTTAAAGGACACAGTTTTCTGATTGAAAATCACGTATATTTAGCAAAAATATAAATTTGAATCAATTGAATTGTACCATTAGGCTAGAAAACACACTTTTAAGTTCAAAATGTTGGTCTCGGTGAAATAATTCAAGTATAAGTATTTTTAGTTTCCCCTTTTAGGAATTAGGAATTGATTTTTAAAAAAGTATCATAAGTCTAACTAACGATATTTCATTTTTCCTGAAATAAAGTGTACATATTTACTTTTTTTCCAATATAATAATGTAAGTATGTACATTGTTATAAGTTAACAGGTTTGTGTAATGATGAGTGAAAAAAAAAACAATAAACTAGATTGAAACTACTGAAATATATTTCAAAATAGAATAATTTGCATACAAGCAATCTTTATAACTAATTGACCACCTGATGTAATCGGCAGTCAATCGTCTGCAACAAGTATCTAGGTTTAAGTATCAGTCAGAGGAGAATATATTTATAAAAATTTAAATTTATAAATAGATGAACAAGAAAAATGCCATGGTTTTAGTGCTGATTGAAACTAAGTTAATTCTTCACATAATTTAACTATACGAGGCTAAGTACCAATTTGAAATGTTTTGCTTGAATTCTTGATATTCATAGAATGGAAGATGGCGACAGATTTCACTCGACGATTTTCTTGCTTATGCCTCCGAAAATATGAAAGATATATATAAAGACTAATATTATTGATGATATGAGGACCAGCTGCGTGATTATCAAGAGGATCAGCTACGGAGGTCTCAACTTTTTTATTGGTGCAGCATTGACTTCTAGAAACCTCAAAAGGACCGATGGACATAAGGCCTACAACTGAGTACTATTATCAGAATCAGCTACTACAATATAGGTACTATGTACCCATCACCACTTTCAATTAGCTAATCGTAATTGTTCGGCGACATGTTTCTCATCGATAATTTGATGATGGTGTTATAATATGCAACCCTAGAGGTAAGGGGTTCATCTTGAGGGACATTTGAGGTGTGCCTTGATGCTTCATTCATATGTAAATGAAAAACATCCGCATAATGAAAAAATTTTGTTTTTAAGAGTTCCATTGTACATTTACAAAAATGAGACCCATAAAGTTTCGTGTGAAAAAAGTACTAGTAGCAAGAAAATATGTTCTTAACATGGTAGCAAGTAAATATTTTCTTGGTTCAAGAATATTTGTAAACATATAAATATTTATTTTCTTGAAATAAGTATTGAGATCGTTGACTCAAGAAATATTTACTTTTTTTCTGTTCAAGGTTGTCCGACCAATTGTTCGAGTCTGATTGAACTGTTATTGTTGGACAGGTCCTTAAATAAAATAAAAAGTCTGTTATTACTTTTCTCCATTCGTGAATATCGAACAAAATTTACACGAAGTTGAAAATTGCGTCTTTAAACCGATTTTTCCGTTAAAATTTAGGATACTAGATGCGATACTTATATGAATACTTCCAACATAGCGGAAGGGTGAATATTATTACCTAACGACGCCGGTTAAAGTTTTTTTTTTTTTTAATTTTTTTTTTTAAATTTTATTTAAGGTCGCTTTTAACGTCTAGGTCATTAGCGACCGCAGAGACTTAAAGTTTTTATTTTGCTCTATTTTGTAGGGAAATAAATCTATATCTACAAATAAAAAATCATAAGTAACATTTTTCTTCATAGCGTGATCAAATTAACTTTTTGAATAATTTAATTCTGAGTTCGGAGAAAAAAATTGAATTTAGTAGATCATTAGGATACAAATTGAGGAAACTAAAATCTAACATTTTTTGATGGTCGGAAGTGGTCCAAAAAAAATGGTAAAGTGGCCTAATCCGGTCTTTCGCGTCAGACACCGTCGGATTGAGTTAAAAATAAAAAAGTGTTTGATAAGCTTAGGCGCCGTAAAAAGGCGAAAAGAATGAGCTGCGAATGAACCCGATTGGTCCATCGATGTCCCCACAAATTGCAAAAAACCATCGATTTTGCTCGAAATTTCAAAACTTCATAGCTCTTGCTGTTTTACAGATTTAAAGCTGAGATTTAAATGGATTGCAGCTTTTGTACCCATGAAGTATCACACACAATTTCAGCAAGATCGAATGTATACTTTTTGCAAACCGCAGCTGAATGCAAAAAACAGGACTTTTGTAAAATGGCCCTAAAAAAGTTGTGGTGCGGTAACGCGCTATTTTTTTTACGCGAGCATATGCTTCAATAGTTAAAGTAATACCTACTAAAGTGCCAACCTCTCATCTTTAGTAAAAGTTACTAAAATATTAATTTTAAATTACTATTATTTTAAATTATAACATTAAAAATAGGATGGGAGTAATGGGAGCATGGGAACATGAAGTTTTGAAATTTCGAGCAAAATTGATGGTTTTTTGCAATTTGTGGGGACATCGATGAACCAATCGAGTTCATTCTCAGCTCATTCTTTTCGCCTTTTTACGGCGCGTAAGCTTATTAAACACTTTTTTATTTTTAACTCAATTCGACGGTGTCTGACGCGAAAGACCGGATTAGGCCACTTTACCATTTTTTTTGGACCCCTTCCGACCATAAAAAAATGTTAGATTTTAGTTTCCTCAATTTGTATCATAATGATCTACTTAATTCAATTTTTTTCTCCGAACTCAGAATTATCTAAAAATTGACGCCATTTTTTTTTTATTTGATCACACTATCAGGCACGAGATTTTACTAGATTTAAGCATGCATTTAATGTTGTTTAATTGCAAATAATAAGACTTGTGGCTCGGATAAAATTAAAGTGGCGCGTATCAAATATAGAAATTCTAAAAAAGTAAATTTTTATTCCCATTGTAAATAAAATTATTAGATAATTATAATAAAATGATTGGAAAATATTGAATAAATGCATAATTACCTATGTAATCATGTATAAGGATTAAAATTATTGGAAATGATCAATTGATTAATTAGAGAATTAAGTAAATTGGTAAGTTATTTAGAATCTATCGGATAATATAACTAGTAGTCATTTAAATTGATTGGATACGAATATATATGTATATAGATTGTGCTCCCTGGAGCTTATGAAAAGCTGAATGACCTCAGGGTAAGTTAAGAGTGCATAGATACAGATTATGAACGATGATATCCAATAATTTATAATTTATCTTAGAACATATAATTTTATAGAATCTGCAAATACGAAAAGTTTGAATTGATTTTGATAATAGGTAATCTTTCATTGAACATGGTGTTCGATCAATTTTTTGATATTTATGAGCCGACCCACTCAAAACCACCCTCTCTCTAAAAGCCCTTAAAATTGGAATGTTGGAAAATCGAAATAATTAAAAAAAAATTAAAACAAATCAAATAAAAAACTGGAACTGTAGCAGTAATTAAAAAAATTACCCAGGTCCAATATTTCCGGAGTGAGTTTCCAGTGAATTTATGAAAATCAAGTATAATTTTTTATCTAAAATTATAATCTTTAATTTTGTCATTAACAATGTTTGACCAGAAAATTTATATTGATTGTGATCAATTTCCAAATATTTGGAACAACTTTATAAAGATTGTGATTTTCAAGGTTCCCCCGTGTAGCCTACTTAAGAAAGGTTCCAAAAAATCATTTTGTCTTAGGATCATCTTTAAATCGTGTACCCCCTACCTTAAATTGAGAGATAAATAATTCAAATATTTTCATAGACACATTTTTTTGGGAACATACTTAAAACATAAAAATGATTTAGAATTTGGGTTGTACAGAAAGAAAAATCGATTAGCTTGAGTCCTATAAACCTAAAATGAAATTACGATTGCCAGGAAAAGTTGACTGCGAAAAATTTTCTCTTTTATAATTAACAATAGTTATAATGATTAAACATAAATGGAGGTGATCCATCGCATCATTGTACACATACTTTAAATAAAAAAAAAGAAAAGATCTCTCCGCAAGTGTGATATATTTTTCCGGGACCAGATTGATTGTTTTTTCCATGAAGCAAGGACAATAAAAGTAATAAACAAACTAGGTGATACTGAAAAATATTTAGATAGATATAAATATCAATCTTGGTTTGCTCATATTTCAGTCTTATTTGATTCAAATAGTATATTTTTCCTACAAATTTAATAATATATGTAGTAGTAAATTAAAATAATAATATTAAATACGAAAAGGTATTTCCTGGATACGGACATAAAATATACGGATGATGGGTAAAAGAATAGAAGGCGTTGAAAAAGCATTGGTAAGATGGTTTGATGATTAGATACAGGCGAACAATGTGTATTACAACTAGTCACAGAGAAACAAACCATTAAATCAATGTAAGAATCCCTTCCTAACAAGTATACTGTCATAAAGGACAATATAGATCCTGGAAATGGTTTTTCTTCAAATACAGTCATAATGTGCATCATATGTATAAAGTATATTCAAAAATACATACAAACAAAACAAATTTTATTAAGAAGTCTCGTTTGTTTTTTAGACAAAAAAAAATCGGCATTTTTTTGATTGTTTTTTTGGAGAAACTTTATTATTTGTGACAAAAAAAAATTACATAATATTCCGTAAGTATTATACCTAGTGTTCAGTATGACAGAATACATGCGTTAAGCAATACATCTAAGAAAGAGGTGTTCTAGATATATTTTGAAGCTTCGATACACGTTGAGTTAGTTGTAAGACGCTTGGAGTTGCAAGACATACTTTTGCAATTTCATATAACATCTATAATATCTCTTACTTAGATGCATTGCTTAACGCATGTACTCTGTCATACTCGTGGTACGTCTATGCCTAGATGTAAACTGAACGATTAGAACAATATTAATTTTTTCGACTACAACATGTTGACGGAGATAGCTCTAAAAATCGGCTTATACTCTATCATCGATTTCAGGAAACAATAAAATCAAATAAAATTTCATTAGGCATATCGTTTTCTAGCCTTTAAATGTCAAAATTAGTCATAATTAAAAAACAAACAAAAATTGCTGTGCTTTCGAAAAAAGTTGTAGAGAGAAGTTTGGTAGACTCGCCAAAATGACCACTCACGAAATTTGAAGTATATTTTAATCATTTTACAGAGCACCCTTTCAGTCCCACGGTCTAATATAAAAAAGCGAAAAAAAATCGGGCTTCTGTTTATAAAAAAACCTAGCTTTATCAATAACATTCTTGTTTAGCTTTGTCGGGCTATGCAAGAACGTTTTCTACACCATTTTTTGGTTATAATTCAAAAAAAGTTCGGTATATTTATACAAGAATAGTCTAAACCTGTAGTCTATGTTTGTATCCAAGAGTATATTTGCAAAATAATTGGTCGGTATTTTTGAAGTAATTATAGTAAGCAGTAGATTATAAATGTAATTTGTGTATGACTATGAAGCTATGAAGCACACAAGTGGTTTGTTGATATCAAACTCTATTGTTTTCATAAAATAACAGTTAGCTTCCTTGCTTATCTAGAAACTTGTAAATAACAATTGTAATCTGTATATAATTACTATGCATGTTCCCTGTCCTCAAGAATCATTGACTTAAAAATATTCCATCAGTCTTCTATAAGCCCCGAACCAAAAAGGGAGTGCTATTAGTTTGACGGGTATGTGTGTGTGTGTGTGTGTGTGTATGTGTGTCTGTCTATCTGTGGCATCGTAGCACCTAAGCGGATAAACCAATTTTGATTTTTTTGTTTCGTTTGAAAGATAATTTAATGGAGAGTGTTCTTAGTCCCCGGAACAACTAAAAAATAGATGATGATCCCGCAAAATAGGTTCAGTTTAGAGAAAGCTCTAAGGAAAAGGGTAATATACTGAAGAGTGTTCTTAAATATGTTTCAAGTGCGAGTTTAGGGTTCCGTATCGGAAAAATTTGTCAGGAGTTTTTTAAATTTTGTAAATTTTACTTGTTAAAACTAAAAGTCATATTGTATTTTAGAGATACAATTGTTAATACTCTTACCAAAACTGTTACTGTTAGCAAATGGAGCCTCTATTACGGTCAGTGTTGCCAACACAAAATCTATCAAGGTGGTAGATATGATTTAAAAAGATTAAAAAGTTGGTAAATTCAATATTTCTTGGATGATACATTTACATTTGACTTTGGCATGTTCTTAAACCAATGGATATTTTGCCATTAGGAGCTTTGAGATCGTCTTCCAAGCGACATACATTTTGTATTATATTTTCGATGAACGTAATGAGTATAGGCTCGCTTGATGTTGGGAAATATTTACACCTTCAAAAATTCAATAACCAAAATATTAAAAAGGTATCATTGAATATTTCAGAAAAAGCCAAGTACGAATAGTTTGCTAATCATCCAGAGACAATTTATTCTTTGGAGGACGAAACCGGAGTCACTAAGTGCACCTTAAACCTATACAAAAGCTCAAAACATTAAACATGTGCTGAAAATTGGATTAGAATAAACTTCTGCGTATCCAGTCGAAGCAATTATTTGAATGAAATCCATTAGAACATAGTACTAGTTGCAAAAAACATACGTTCTTCACCTAGTAGCAAGTAAATATTTTCTTTGTTCAAGAAAATGTATTAGATATTTACCTGCTAAAGTTTAGTTTTGAAGCAGATAAATACTTATCTTCTTGAATTAAGTACTAAAATCATTCACTCAAGAAATATTTACTTGTTATAACGAGCACAACAACAAAATAAACGCGTTTACTAAAATCTAGTAATTTATTTTACTATTACATTGTGAATCGGAAAGCTTACTCTTGAAAATAAAGTTTAAGTCATTGGGAAATATTGTATTTTAATTTAATATTCATTTTAAAACCTTCCGAAAAGTATAAACCAATTCTAATTGGAATTTTTAGAAATGTGATTGCGTTTTAAGTTAATTTTTGCACAGGTTTCATTTGATTTCTCTGTATGAAATAAAATGGTCATATATATTATATTAGATTCTATTTAATATTTCATATTTAGTTGTACTTGTTTCGATTCGGTGTATAAACATTGATAAAAGAGTATAAACACATACATTTACACAAATATAAACAAACTATAATATAATAATACTACTATTTTATATATGATATACAAAAAAAACACCGTAGGACAAATGCACAGTAAATAAAAGATAGATATGGATATTAAATCACCTTACTAGTTACTATGATCTTATGTTTCATATTTTAAAAATTCCAAGTCCATTGTCGTCGCGTTGTTATTTGTTATTTTTGCCATTTTTTATACAGGGCTGTTCAAAGTTACAACAGAGGTTCGCTTGATATCTCTTCGTTTTTGAGAGATACAGGCAAACAGACAGAAAAACAGACAATCGAAAATGGACTAATAAGGTGATTTTATGAACAACTAGACCAAAATTTTGTTGGTAGCATCAATATTTTTAAGCGTTACAAACTTGGGACTAACTTAATATACCTTGATATATTTCATATATACATGGTATAAAAAGTAAACACATAAGTTACTTTAGAAAAATTGTAGACGAATTTATTGAGCTATAAAAACCTCAAACATATGAGCTTTAATGCCAATAAGCTTAAGCTCTATTAGTTCGTTTTTCAAAATTTCTTAGCTACATTTTAAGGAGTGCAATTTGCATATTTGTATCAAGACTTATATCCGTCCATCCATCTAGGAATTCCAAAATAAAATTTCCAAACATAATTTTTGGATTCAGTGGAAATACAAAACCCTTTCGGGTCGAAAATTAAATATAAATTTCACAAATGAAACATAATACCACCATATTACATTTGTATATAGAGGTAATAGTTAAGAATATATTAAATCACCTCAATGCTTACCTACTTGCTTATTATGGTGTCAGATTACACATTTAGAAATTCCAAGTGCATTGTCGTCGGTCGGTCGTCACTTAAGAACGCGACTTGATGAAGGTCTACTTTAAATATTTTATAAATGCTGCTTTATCGCATCAAATGATTTTTTATTCTCATAACAAAAAGCATAGTACGACTATTATTTTGAGTTGATAACAAGGAATTTTATCAATATCCGTTTAAGAAGATTGATATGTGAGAGCGTGTATATGTATTTTTTTTATTGATTATATATTCTGAACGAGTTCCAACAATTTAGCGTCTTGGGAAGTGTATAAAAATCTTTATTTATTGTTTCTAGAGTAGGTGTCTAAATCTATTTTATATGAATGCCAATGTTTTATTTTTTAACCGACTTCAAACAAAAACGGAGGGGGTTATCAATTCGACTGTATTTTTTTTTAATGTGTGTCACCTCAGAACTTTTGACTGGGTGAACCGATTTTGATGATTCTTTATCTATTTAAAAGCTGATGCTTCTCGTGTGATTCCATTTCATTTTGGTCCAGTTCTAACAATGGCATCCATTAGAAAACCATAAAAGTCTTAAATTTGCATTAAGTTTGCACGACAAGAGGACGAATAACTCAATATCAAGCCAACCGATTTCGACGATTCTTTTTTTAGTGACAAATTAGTTAGTGTACTTCAGATTCACTAAAAATCACAAAATAAAAAAAACTTTTAACAAAAAGAAAACCGACTTCAAAAGAAAATCTTTTCCAAAATAAATTAATATGCACTAAAAAGTAAAAAAATAACGATAATATACTGTAGTTACAATTATTGTTATTTTTGGAGTCGGTGTCAGCCAAGCTAATGTAGCAAACTGTTCTGTCAGAGTTGTTTCCTTGGCTGACTCCGAATCCAAAAATAACAATAATTTTAACTACATTATATTATCGTTATTTTTTATTTTTTAGTGCATATTAATTTATTTTGGAAAAGTTTTTCTTTTGAAGTCGGTTTTCTTTTTGTTAAAAGTTTTTTTTGTATGAATGCCATTGTTTTATTTTTATTATTCAGAGGTGGCCTTAAGGAAACTGCTATAGGCACGTACTCTCAGTGAGGGATTTAAAAAACAGGCAGAGGGTGGAATTTTTAAAGTATGATTTTTTTTGTTCTTGAAGTAACAGTCGGTGTAGTGCTAAAAAGTGGCGTTTCTTGATTACGGATTCATTAAGAATTCGCCCAAACAAAAATTAAAATTGTACCTCTTAACGTAGTTTTGCAGAACTTTTCTTAAAAAAAGAGCTTAAAACTAACTTTAATACAATGCTGCTGGGAGTGTTAGAAAAGTTGGTAGTGATAGACTTCATAAATGTAGGTGTACTGTAATAATTTACAGTCAGAAAAGAGAACAAATAAGAGGAATGCTTTCAGAATATCAGACTGATGGTAAAAACTAACGGGGATAAAATAAAGTACACGAAGAGTACCGCGAAAACTCTCAGGTACACGACAAAAAGGATCTTTCGAAGCGTATTTCACTTACTCAGCAATCTTGTTTAAACAAGATGACGATGACAAGGCGAAGGCTGAAGTAGAAGAAACGAATAGCAGACCGTTGGCTTTGTCTCCAGAAATCCAGGCAATTTTTGAGTGGCAAAATCCGAGGGACTGCAGCTAATAATGGAAACAAATACGAAAACAAGCCTTATTTGTCTATTTTTATTTTAAACACCATTGAACTATAGCTCTGCCTTTCACATTGGCTGTTGTATTTGATTCTAGCTCTTACATGTACGTAAGCCCAACAAATATTTATAACATCAAGACCAATAAGTAAGACTAAAATGTTCAAAGCATTTTTTGTGTTAAACAAAGATAGTCTAAATTTAGCAAATTAATTTTTTTTGTAAATAGTAGTCGTTAATTACCTCGCCGTTAAAAAACGACTTTAAATAAATAAATATAAAAAAAAAGATAGTCTAATACAGACTTAGTTTTCCTCATCACAAATTGAAGCTCGTTGGGAAGAAGATTTTACGAGCGTCGAACCTCATTAAAAAAACAGCTAAGTCGAGCAATTTACAGTACTTTTAGCTCATTCTGTTGAAAGTTTTTACTCACACAGCCTTGGTGTATGGCGTGTGTTCACTCATACGTATAGTATATTTTCCAAAAGAATGAAAAGTGCTAACCTGTTTTCAGGTAGTAGATTACAACATGATGAATGATAATACACGAATTCTACTATGCAGGAAGACGATACAATAAATGTGTTATTGTTATCATTTTGATATGCTTATGATTTTAACACTAAGGTAATTTTTTGTTCTTTTGAAAAATTGGTTTTCAAAATATTTTTGACAGACAATTTTTTTATCTTTATTTTTTCATTTTATATTTTTATATTGTATTGTTTAAATGGAATTTGTTTCAAATGTGAATATATTATACTAAAATTAAGGAAAATTATATGAAGAATTTAATATTATTTAATGTTACTACAGCCATATAAAATGAATTCACAGAAGGGCTAAAAATAGGTAAAAGTAGAAAAACATTACATGAAGAAACCACGAATGTCTTATTGCCATGGCAAGCGAATGTATATGAGCAGCATAGATTATGATATGGTTTTTATTAGAAAAATTGTTCACCTACGCATTATTTAATAATATTTTCCATTGTTAAAACTTTTCTTTTTGCTCATAACGACGGTATATTAAACTTGTAACTTCACATAAATGTAAATATCCTAAGAGCTATAAGTCATAGGACCTATGCAAAATTAGTCATCATCTGCGAAAAGATACTATTAATAAATAAATATTTATTTTTGTTTCTTTTCGTACTCTGAGAAGTTGATGGTGTGGAATATAAAGGTCGCACTGACATTCTAAGCTAGTTTTTGCATTTAATTACGTAACAGTCTGTATTGAACATAATATCGAGTTGAACAAAATGAATTTAACTATGAAATAACACCAAAATGAAAATAACAATGTGTACAAATAACAAGTGAATATACACTAGCGGTTTTTAATTGAATATTTTGCGAAAATTAATTAATTATAATTAATAAAACAATAAACAATATGTAATTTAAGTAATAGATAATGTTATATATAGTTGATGATTATTAATGGTATAAAATTAATTAGTTTTATAATAAACATTTATGTTTTGTCTATATTACAAAATATAGTTATAGTGAGTGATCTGTATGCTTGTGGTTATGGTATTTGCTTACCAAATTATCAATACTGACCGTAAGCCCATAATGTCTGCGATTTGGAGAATTGATAAAAGCAAGATTGGTAGTAATAACTTGTTTGTATTCCGTGACAACATAATACCTAACGAAACAAAAGACCGGTTGTTTGCAACTTTGAATAATTGAAAAGTCATTTCGAAAAATTTGATTTTTCTAAAGCTTTGAAAATGGCAATCATCTTTGTCTTTGTTTCTGCGTATTATGCTGTCTAAGACTTTCTTTGAGTGTATAAACGGCAAGCAAAAAAACATTATTGAAATACGAAAAAAGCAGAAAAAATGAATGGAGAGCATGAGTATCAAAAAGCGTATTTTTGGCCACTCATATTTCGTTTCATTGTGTGCTCACGGTCTAATATACCAATAGATCAATATTAAAAAATATTTTAAATAGAAGCTTCTAAATTTTCAAGTATAAATGTCAATCAATATGTAACGTTTTAGAACTGAAAAATACAGTATTGAACGTTAACTGAACTCTTTTTACATGTCAATATGGAATACATACGTATGTTTCGAAAACGAACATTATATAACATGTTTTAAAAACGAAAATTTTTTTACAAACGGAATGGGAAAGGCGTTACTTTCAACATTTGAATGATTATGTACAACAGTTTTCTGTGTTCTCTATCCGGGTTTTACAGCTTTTGCTATTTTTGAAATTTTCCGACCCTCACAATTCTTCACAGGATATGGAAAGGGAGAAGAAAAATTTTTTTGCTCATTTTAAAAGTTATAAAATCTAATTAATGATTATTAGTGAGAATCGTAAGAAAAAATTATATGAGCGTATAAATTATTTCAGGTGCCTTAACGGATGTTATCCTTTCATGTTACACCATTGAAATTTACTACTGGGTAAAAATTGAACGAAAAAGTCGATAGCGTCTGGAAGATAGGCATACGTATTTCTCAAGAAATTTTTTTTTTTGACAAATACATAAATTGAAAATTCGATTTAATTGAAATTTATACAATAGATGCTTCTATGTTTAACTATGCTGAACTCCTTCACTTTTTATTCATGAAAATTCTTAAAAATTAAGAATTATTAGAAAATTAATTATTTTATTATTACGATAATTCAATACCAAATGTAAAAATCGCTTTGTTTGACTCTGACTAAGAGGCGATGTCCGACAACTTCTAAATCCAAATTTTTAAGCTGTCTGTGGTCCGAAAACTCTCTTTTTCAATATCTTAAAAACGATTCGCATTCGTTATTTAATTTTCATTCTAATACCTAGAATAGTAGAAAACGGTTGCTTACAGAAATTCCCGTAGATAAGAATGTCGTTAGACTAAGTATAATTGTGTATTTATCAAAGAAAATATAAGCTGATCTACACCCAGCGTATAATCGTATAATCGTGACGTGACAAAAATGTGATAATGAATTTTTAGGATCGGGTGTTTTTTGGACAGGCCTCACGAAATAACAACGATTTAAAAATGTTAAACATTTTAGTAATTTTAATAGTAAATGTAAGAAATCAATTGTTGCTCCACCCTATTCTGTAGATATAAGTAAAAGTAAAATCATGGTATAATTAATGGCAAATTTATAGCCATTGGCTAATAAATACACTTAAATATATACGTAAGACGTTATCTTATCATAGACCGTTAATGAAAACCTACGAATAGAAATATTCTTTACAATAAAATGAAATAATTGATCTTGAAGGGTTTACTGAAATAATATAAGAACATTTAGATTACCTTTGATAACACATACGCAATTCTATGAGATTAAATTAATTAAATTGACTGAACCTGAACTGGAGAAACGAAACAAGTATACTATAAGTGTACTTTTATATCATAATATTCCACGCCCTATCTATACAATTTTGAGGCGTACACCAATTTTTATTATTTCATTTAAATTGGAGAATAAATATTTAATAAAAACAGTTATAAGAAAAATACAAAGTTTGTGTTAAGGTAGAATGTCAAAAAATCAACTTTTTTACAGAATGAAATAAAATTTTGATTATTACATTGTAGTAGTTAATTTTGAGACATTCGCTATCAAAGTTGGAATTTTTAATATGGGTTTTCAGTTGACTAAAACTGATACATTGCCTATATAGAATTTGAAGAAATATAAAGTATTGTGCCAGGCATTTTGCTATAGAATAGAAGTGGCACTAATGCATTTGCTTAATAAAAAATTGTTTAAACTTTCATTTCATTATAGTTTGAAGCGGTAACTCGATAGATACAGTACGACAACAAGAAAAAAAAAAGATAGTCAGTCATAGGGACTGTAGACGGAAGTGAAAACTTAAAACTTAGAAATAACTGGCTTTGGTCTGGTCTTCAACCTGGTTAGGGCCTTTGGCGGGTAGTTCGCTGCGCTCGCATATAGCTATGATAAATACCTATTCATAATATCTGAATAATAATAAAAAATACCTCAATACTATTTAAATAGCTGTTCACAATTCTAGATAAATATGGAGGGAGCGCAAATAAATATATTTGAATATTAAGATGTAATGTAATATATTATTTATATATGTTTCCACAACTTATTTCATGGGTTTTAATGAGTAACCATTTTGATGCGGAATCCTCAATACATTTTGTAGAGGAACAAATTGTGAATCTAAACTATCCTCGCATCCACTTAAACACACACACAAAATTTCATCAAAATCGGTTCATGCGTTTATCGTTCTTTTTCTTATAAATTATTAATTTTGATTCCGACAGTAATATTAAAATGATGTCGTGTTTGTTTGCTATTGAACTCTTGAATTGTATGTACTAAATTTATAGTCAAAATCCCCATCAAATCAATATATTGATTTCTTTATCATAAATATAATAAAATATATTAATAAGCTATCAATTCATATCTTAATAATTTCAAATCGATTGTTAGAAACTCTTACTTAACTTGCTTTTAGGACATATCTATTTAATATATAATAAATTATAATGTGAGCTTTTAATGTGACACCTACGGCCATTCTTTCCAATACGAGCACAGAGCAAAAATCCTTGTGGAGTACTGCGTTTTTATCTCATTATTTATTTTATTTGGCAAACATACATACTTTCTAGCAAGATTACATACGCTTGATTCTTTTTTTGCAGGAAAGTATGTTGGTGTTTCGTGATGTTCATATAAAATGCAGAGTGTCAGTTTTTTTCGATACATACATTGTACACAATATAAATTGTAACCAACTAGAAATTTCGACATTATTTCTTGGAAAAACTATTAACTGTAACTCTGCAAGTATAAAGTCGAACAATACAAAAATATTTATAAGAATGAAATATATAATAAAACAATATTCATTCATCTTTTTAAATCAACAAAGTTTCGTAAAATAAGGTAAACCATGAAAAATTTGTTATAAAATAAACTTCTATTATGAATTCATTCAATAATTGGAGTATTTACTTTAGAATAAAAAATATCCCACGAAAATATTTTCGTGTTATGAAATTTTTAAACAAAAATATTCAAAGCAAACTTATTATATTTTTACACATTATGTTTTAAAAGTTGCTTTTTAAAGCTTAGAATTTATTTTAAAGATTGAATAATTTTTAATAATAAAATTGATTCTATTATTTTCGTTTTAAAAGATATATTTTACAATACGGCATAAGCCTGATGTCGTCGCCTAAAATTTGAAAGTGAAATTAAAATTGATTAAAAAACGAGGGAATTTTAAGCAATCAAAGATTGAATTCAAAATGTTGCCCATCTCTTTTTAGCAAAAAAAAGTTTTATATTTAATTTCTATTGCGATACCCACATATGACGTCACTAGAGAGTATCTTCCTCTTTGTTTAATTAGGAATTTTAAGCGTTCATATCTTGCATACTTTGAATTTTTCATCTGAAGTTTCTTACCCCAAGTCACTTTTTACTCACTATCTCTTTTCATTTTTGTCCTCAGGGAATAAAACCAGAGACTTTTTTTCTTATTCGACTCCAAAATAAAAAATCTCCTATTTTACCGTTATATGATATTTCAACCAGTTTTTGAAAAATTAGCTAGAAACATTACAAAAAAATTTCCCTGGTTGCTCAGAGATAGGGGGCTCGAACTACCAGTAGTCGTGGGTACGATTTCCACTCTGATAAGCATGTTTATTCACAACAGTATTTCTACAGGGTGTCCCAAATTACTACCGACTAAAGATTATGAGCAATTCTTCATCGAATTCATCCAGAAGTGGAGATGGAACTCATTACTTTAAACTTTCTGTAGGTAAATTTAAGTAGATATTATTTATCGAAAAAGTTTTTCTTTGGCAATTTAAACATAAACTTACCGTGAACAATGAACATATATATAGTTCGTCTCTAAAGGATGATAAAACTTTATAAATGTATGTGAGCATAATATAATAAATAAATAAAAAAAACTATATAAAACTATTGCTTCGTCGTATTCATATCTATAATATTTTATAAAAATAATATAATGTATTCATCATATATTATGTAATAAATATTATACAATTTCCATGGTGAAAAGAGTCATTCATTCGTGTACCCATCATCACTTTTCATATGCAAATTTTAAATAATGTTCATTCGTTTCAATTTACATCATCAACAATAATAACAAGATACGAAACCAGATGCTTCATTATGGAATGACTGACTGGTTTCATACCTATGTGCATATCATATTACGTCAGCATAAGTCTAATTTTGATGAAGACATAAGTACAAATTTAGCCAAATGTAGGCATTTGAGAGAATTTTTGGTAGTTGTACATAGAAGGTGCTTACAACAGGTATATACAAGATGGTTATAACTATTTAAGGTAGTACAAGTGCCAAGGCAATTTTAGATTTAGGGTTGAAATTATTTGTTTCAACTTTGATGATGAATTTTCTTATAACTTCATGAATACAGACGAACAATAAGAATAAAATTGTTCGATATCTGTATTGGTTTTCGAAATATCGAAAGCTAAATAATTGAACAAAATTTTCAATTATAGATATTTTGAAGATTACTCCAGATATCGAAAAATTGTATTCTTACTTTTCGTCTTATATTGTTAAGTTATGACATAATTCACCTACAAAATTGAAAATATATATTTTTTTAAATTTATGTCCCCACTACCGTGCTCATACATCCTTACTTAGTCGGGCACAACGGGTTTTCAATAATTTATTAAGGTTTTAACTTTAATTTAAATAAATTCTTTGCGATTTGACCTTTTAGAATTTTTTTAAAATACGCAAAATAGATAATTTTAGATCCGACGGTTCCGACGATAGAGAAATGTAAAAAGAAGATTCCCACCAAATTTCAAAGGAATTGGTCGAGTAAAATTTGGGATATCATGTCAACCACCTCGAAAAATGTAGTTTCAAGAAAAATGCATTTTAAGTTTGAGAGACAATTCCAGCAGAGTAACTCGGATAATCAATAATATTACTCATTTTGGATTAATCGGCGAGCCCAGATCCATACATTGGGCCTTCTTCATATTCAATAACTTGAAAAGTTATTTCTACTAGCCGAGCTGTTTTGCCTTCTTTTGAAGTCACAGAATCTCCTAGTACAGAGCGATCAAATCGAACCTCGTTATCACAAAATCCGCTGCATCTCCGAACATAATTTGAATTTTGAAAAATCCGTTCAAGGACAAGGACAGGATTTGCCTTGGAGCTTGTACTGAATGCCTTATGATACGGCGTGGCTTATAAAAGCTTTCCTAATTTTGTTTTATGCTTACAATTGTACATACAACAACAATTTCATCATATATCGCAAACCACCGATCAATCAGATAGGTAGCCTAAGCCAGTCCATTGTATTATATTTTGTTATTTTTAATTTTTTTTTTAAATGTCAATATGTTTATTTTATAAAACCACTATTGTATTATATTTGCATTTTTCAAAATATTATATTTTTATATCGAAAAATGCATATTTTATTAAACGAATTTATTTAGCATTAAATTATGTATATTAGTTATTTATTTTTTCTTTTTTATCAAGTAGAGAATGCCAAGCTTGGAGATAAAATCAAAGTTGGGTCAAAATTGGACAATCCAGTTTTGATATTCCAGTTCTAGTTTGAGTTTCGACCAAATATAATAAACCAAGCCTAGGGCTGCTAGTTTTTGCACAACAGAATTGCTGCCCAATTATCGATCAAAGCTAATAAATCAAGTCTTATATTAGCAGATAGAATAGCTGACTGAGACTGTAATAGCTGAGATAGAATGGCTGAGTCAGATAAACATCCGATTTATAGCAAGAACATATACTTGTAAAAGTTCCTGTAGTGGCAAACCAAAGTTTATACAAAGTATAAATTTAATAACTAAGTAACGTCTTAACACGTTACAACATATCACCCATAATCGTCATAATGGCGTCATAATCGTTATAATGGGGTATTCTCATGTAAGAACGAAACAAGACACCAAAAAACCACGGCAAGACGATAAACGAGCTTTTTTTCCCTAACAATCAGGTTTTCAGATGACAAGTTCTTTGGTGTTAGACTCTGACACGCAAGCTTTGGCGAAAATTAAGACCAGTCTTGGATTAAAAGAAGGTTCAATCAACAACAATACCTTGCCAGACTTCAGCGAATATTGGCACGGTTGTTATTTTTAATAAAAAAAACGGATGAACCGATTTTTTTTTTGTTTCAAAGGCAACTTAATCGAGAATGTTCTTAGGTATGGTTTAAGAAATTCGGTTCAGTTTGGAGAGAGCTGTAAGGAAAAAACTGCATTTGACAGGGTTTTTATAAATTTTGTTCATATTTATATGAGTAATAACAATAAGGGTCAAAATCAGCCCACTGGTTGAGCAAAGGCCTCCCCTTATAGTTTCCAATTTTCTCTATCTTCGGCCTCGCTTTAACCTGGCGCCCTCTTCCCCTTTTACAATTAATGGTGCCCATACGGTGGTCTTGAAATGAACTTATATGAAATTTTAGATGTGAACTTAAGCCTCGGTCTATAGGATTTTGAATAATTCTCTTTCTTTTGAAGTCGTTAGAAAATATATTAAGTGTATCAGTACTACCGATTTACTGCAATTAAAAAATAAATAAAAAAGTAAAAATAAGAAAAAACCTACAATATTAAAACTGTTACAAAGTAACAAAACAACATAAAACAAATGATGCATGTTCAGTATGTTTGTATGTATAATAGGTTGTTTAGTAAGTAAGTAACGGTTCAATTATTTTTATTGCTTACTGTCTTAAGAGGAATTAAAAAAGTCTGGGTCATTTCAAACAATTGTGCATAAATCAGTAATCAGAATTAAAATTAGTAACTCATATACATGATTATAAATCAAAACAATGTAGGTAACATTACTTTGTTTATCAAGTAAAATCATAAAATGTGTAATTTTTTACCTGACTCTCAAGTAGTCAATGGATTGCGAAAGTAAAGGTATCATTATATTCGTCTTAAAAACCGTGTCCTTAAATAAACCCAAGTGCCCTTAGATAGGTGTTTGAACAAAATCGAAATGGCGGATTTTCGACGTGAAATAGTAATAAAACCTATCGAGTAGGGTATGAAAATAAAGAAAATTTAAGCATAAAGAAACATCTGCGATAATAATTTTCATTTGATCATTTTACGGAGCAGTTGGATGCGTAAATGGGAATTAATGCGGTGAATATACTTAGTCCTGTGTTTTTTTAAATTTTAATATGGATATGTACAATAATTTTTCATTACGTAAAGTGTTTTTCATTCATATAAATCACTTTCATATTTCAACAATTCAAAAATATTATACTGCGACAACAATACTGAACTGAATGGAAATAATATCATACTGATATTTATATATTTATCAATAATACTTTAAATAAACAACTTTCATAAAAAGTTGTTAATAATGCAAACATTTATGTTTGTTTGTAGTGGCCCGGGAGACAAAATGGTTTTTTTTTCGGGATGATAAGCATCAAGCTAATATTTCATAAGAATATCTTCGTAAGTGGTATGTTTTCTTCTTCCCACGCGACTCGGAAATTTTTTAATCGCACGCACTATTAATTATTTTCCTACTAGAGTAACAAAAAAACGCACATTCGTCAAATCGAATCTTGTGAATGTTGCAATTAAAAAATTTTCGCGCTGCGAGAAAAAAAATCCACTCACAATAATTTTCGTAGATAAAAAATATGGACGTCTCGTCGAAACGAAATCACTTATTAAATATGACCTTGATGCAGGCCTACATACCAGACCTAACTAGTAGTATGTGCACAAAGTAACAAAAGTTGGGCAGGATTATAAATTGAGATATTTTGAGTAAACTCAATGTTTGATATTTTCCCAAACATAAGATTTTTCTTGGACGGGCGTACGGTCTAATAATTCGCTAGTATGGGCAGAGGACACTCCCTCTGGCTTTTTTTACGATTAAGGAAAATTGAAATGCTTACACTAATAAATTTTCATTGGTTGCTTGACTCTTACTTCAAATTGATTGTAGTGGTACGGTTATTTCTTGTATAGATGATTTTCTCGTTCCAAAATAAATAAATACTTCAAAAATCAAATGTGTTCTCCAACAAATTTAATTATTAATAATATATTTGGCTAACTCTATGGAGTACGGAACGAATTTAAAGAAATCGAGTCGACGCTGGCTTCTGACTTGGTATAATTGTTGGTCTATACAGATTTAGATTAAAATATTCTTAGAAATATTTATTATTAGTGTTAAATTGCATTATTAAAGCATTAATTATTTAATTTGATTTTAAATAGATATAAAATAATATACACATATATTGAATATTAACAACATTTTATGGCTAAATATTTATTTTAAAAATAAACATTCAAATTGTATGTTTTACTTAATATTCGTTTTGTGTCTTATGTGCAAAAGTACAAAAGAAGAATAAGTCATCAATAAATTCAGTCAATATACTCATTGATATAATTAGGATATAGTCATAGTCATAGGCAGATGCAGTGCGTTCATTCAAAAAGTGTTGTATATTAAAGGCTGACTGAAATTATGGCAATAGAAATGTAACCTGAATCCTGATTATTAAATGAAGGAACACGTAGTGATGAGTTGTTTAACAACTGGATATAAGTAGATATTTACAAAATAGAGACACAATTGTGTTTGTACGAAGTGAGTTCTCCACGTTATACACATTGTACGGTTTCAATGTGTAAAAATAAAGCAAGAAAATATTAGTGTCACATTTTCTGCAATCCCCCTGTAAATATAACGCCATAATTTCTAGATCCCCCTTTAAAATGATCAGAAAACGAAGAAGCTATAAGACAAATAAAATACTATTACTAACGAAAAGAAAAAATCACGTTTCCTTGAAGCCCAACTTTAGAATTCTTCCCATGTCACACTTCGTCATGTTACGCAATACCCCTCCCCCTATGCGCGTGACATTTGAAGATTATTTTAGATAAATATCGAAAATATCCTATTATTACTGCAATTGATTGTAGTCGCATCAATGAATGTTTTTACTTGGGAGTCCTCAATAACAGCTCCTAAGATTATGATTATTTTTTACTTTTGGCCTAATTTTTTTTGAAAATAAAATACAACCCATGTTACTTGCTGATAATGTAGCATTCTATAGGTGAAGGAATTTTTAAAATCGATAGAGTAGAGAACTTAAAAATGGCG